>NW_027194642.1:0-29665 GCF_032444005.1 Ranitomeya imitator
ACACCGGTTTGCCACATGATGTAGGCCTATGGACTGAACAAGAAACCACCAAAAATTTTAACCAGTCATCATTCTCACAACACTGAGGACCAGTCATTCGAAATGACTTCTCCATGCATTTTATGCATTGGTAAAAGCACTATGATGAAAAGTGTGATATGTTTTCAGGTATCTCCTATACTAATAGAGCCACATGCTCACCGGTTTGCCACATGATGTAGGCCTATGGACTGAACAAGAAACCACCAAAAATTTTAACCAGTCATCGTTCTCACAACACTGAGGACCAGTCATTCGAAATGACTTCTCCATGCATTTTATGCATTGGTAAAAGCACTATGATGAAAAGTGTGATATGTTTTCAGGTATCTCCTATACTAATAGAGCCACATGCTCACCGGTTTGCCACATGATGTAGGCCTATGGACTGAACAAGAAACCACCAAAAATTTTAACCAGTCATCGTTCTCACAACACTGAGGACCAGTCATTCGAAATGACTTCTCCATGCATTTTATGCATTGGTAAAAGCACTATGATGAAAAGTGTGATATGTTTTCAGGTATCTCCTATACTAATAGAGCCACATGCTCACCGGTTTGCCACATGATGTAGGCCTATGGACTGAACAAGAAACCACCAAAAATTTTAACCAGTCATCGTTCTCACAACACTGAGGACCAGTCAGTCGAAATGACTTCTCCATGCATTTTATGCATTGGTAAAAGCACTATGATGAAAAGTGTGATATGTTTTCAGGTATCTCCTATACTAATAGAGCCACATGCTCACCGGTTTGCCACATGATGTAGGCCTATGGACTGAACAAGAAACCACCAAAAATTTTAACCAGTCATCGTTCTCACAACACTGAGGACCAGTCATTCGAAATGACTTCTCCATGCATTTTATGCATTGGTAAAAGCACTGTGATGAAAAGTGTGATATGTTTTCAGGTATCTCCTATACTAATAGAGCCACATGCTCACCGGTTTGCCACATGATGTAGGCCTATGGACTGAACAAGAAACCACCAAAAATTTTAACCAGTCATCGTTCTCACAACACTGAGGACCAGTCATTCGAAATGACTTCTCCATGCATTTTATGCATTGGTAAATGCACTATGATGAAAAGTGTGATATGTTTTCAGGTATCTCCTATACTAATAGAGCCACATGCTCACCGGTTTGCCACATGATGTAGGCCTATGGACTGAACAAGAAACCACCAAAAATTTTAACCAGTCATTGTTCTCACAACACTGAGGACCAGTCATTCGAAATGACTTCTCCATGCATTTTATGCATTGGTAAAAGCACTATGATGAAAAGTGTGATATGTTTTCAGGTATCTCCTATACTAATAGAGCCACATGCTCACCGGTTTGCCACATGATGTAGGCCTATGGACTGAACAAGAAACCACCAAAAATTTTAACCAGTCATCGTTCTCACAACACTGAGGACCAGTCATTCGAAATGACTTCTCCATGCATTTTATGCATTGGTAAAAGCACTATGATGAAGTGTGATATGTTTTCAGGTATCTCCTATACTAATAGAGCCACATGCTCACCAGTTTGCCACATGATGTAGGCCTATGGACTGAACAAGAAACCACCAAAAATTTTAACCAGTCATCATTCTCACAACACTGAGGACCAGTCATTCGAAATGACTTCTCCATGCATTTTATGCATTGGTAAAAGCACTATGATGAAAAGTGTGATATGTTTTCAGGTATCTCCTATACTAATAGAGCCACATGCTCACCGGTTTGCCACATGATGTAGGCCTATGGACTGAACAAGAAACCACCAAAAATTTTAACCAGTCATCGTTCTCACAACACTGAGGACCAGTCATTCGAAATGACTTCTCCATGCATTTTATGCATTGGTAAAAGCATTATGATGAAAAGTGTGATATGTTTTCAGGTATCTCCTATACTAATAGAGCCACATGCTCACCGGTTTGCCACATAATGTAGGCCTATGGACTGAACAAGAAACCACCAAAAATTTTAACCAGTCATCGTTCTCACAACACTGAGGACCAGTCATTCGAAATGACTTCTCCATGCATTTTATGCATTGGTAAAAGCACTATGATGAAAAGTGTGATATGTTTTCAGGTATCTCCTATACTAATAGAGCCACATGCTCACCGGTTTGCCACATGATGTAGGCCTATGGACTGAACAAGAAACCACCAAAAATTTTAACCAGTCATCGTTCTCACAACACTGAGGACCAGTCATTCGAAATGACTTCTCCATGCATTTTATGCATTGGTAAAAGCACTATGATGAAAAGTGTGATATGTTTTCAGGTATCTCCTATACTAATAGAGCCACATGCTCACCGGTTTGCCACATGATGTAGGCCTATGGACTGAACAAGAAACCACCAAAAATTTTAACCAGTCATCGTTCTCACAACACTGAGGACCAGTCATTCGAAATGACTTCTCCATGCATTTTATGCATTGGTAAAAGCACTATGATGAAAAGTGTGATATGTTTTCAGGTATCTCCTATACTAATAGAGCCACATGCTCACCGGTTTGCCACATGATGTAGGCCTATGGACTGAACAAGAAACCACCAAAAATTTTAACCAGTCATCGTTCTCACAACACTGAGGACCAGTCATTCGAAATGACTTCTCCATGCATTTTATGCATTGGTAAAAGCACTATGATGAAAAGTGTGATATGTTTTCAGGTATCTCCTATACTAATAGAGCCACATGCTCACCGGTTTGCCACATGATGTAGGCCTATGGACTGAACAAGAAACCACCAAAAATTTTAACCAGTCATCGTTCTCACAACACTGAGGACCAGTCATTCGAAATGACTTCTCCATGCATTTTATGCATTGGTAAAAGCACTATGATGAAAAGTGTGATATGTTTTCAGGTATCTCCTATACTAATAGAGCCACATGCTCACCGGGTTGCCACATGATGTAGGCCTATGGACTGAACAAGAAACCACCAAAAATTTTAACCAGTCATCGTTCTCACAACACTGAGGACCAGTCATTCGAAATGACTTCTCCATGCATTTTATGCATTGGTAAAAGCACTGTGATGAAAAGTGTGATATGTTTTCAGGTATCTCCTATACTAATAGAGCCACATGCTCACCGGTTTGCCACATGATGTAGGCCTATGGACTGAACAAGAAACCACCAAAAATCTTAACCAGTCATCGTTCTCACAACACTGAGGACCAGTCATTCGAAATGACTTCTCCATGCATTTTATGCATTGGTAAAAGCACTATGATGAAAAGTGTGATATGTTTTCAGGTATCTCCTATACTAATAGAGCCACATGCTCACCGGTTTGCCACATGATGTAGGCCTATGGACTGAACAAGAAACCACCAAAAATTTTAACCAGTCAATCGTTCTCACAACACTGAGGACCAGTCATTCGAAATGACTTCTCCATGCATTTTATGCATTGGTAAAAGCACTATGATGAAAAGTGTGATATGTTTTCAGGTATCTCCTATACTAATCGAGCCACATGCTCACCAGTTTGCCACATGATGTAGGCCTATGGACTGAACAAGAAACCACCAAAAATTTTAACCAGTCATCGTTCTCACAACACTGAGGACCAGTCATTCGAAATGACTTCTCCATGCATTTTATGCATTGGTAAAAGCAATATGATGAAAAGTGTGATATGTTTTCAGTTATCTCCTATACTAATAGAGCCACATGCTCACCGGTTTGCCACATGATGTAGGCCTATGGACTGAACAAGAAACCACCAAAAATTTTAACCAGTCATCGTTCTCACAACACTGAGGACCAGTCATTCGAAATGACTTCTCCATGCATTTTATGCATTGGTAAAAGCACTATGATGAAAAGTGTGATATGTTTTCAGGTATCTCCTATACTAATAGAGCCACATGCTCACCGGTTTGCCACATGATGTAGGCCTATGGACTGAACAAGAAACCACCAAAAATTTTAGCCAGTCATCGTTCTCACAACACTGAGGACCAGTCATTCGAAATGACTTCTCCATGCATTTTATGCATTGGTAAAAGCACTATGATGAAAAGTGTGATATGTTTTCAGGTATCTCCTATACTAATAGAGCCACATGCTCACCGGTTTGCCACATGATGTAGGCCTATGGACTGAACAAGAAACCACCAAAAATTTTAACCAGTCATCGTTCTCACAACACTGAGGACCAGTCATTCGAAATGACTTCTCCATGCATTTTATGCATTGGTAAAAGCACTATGATGAAAAGTGTGATATGTTTTCAGGTATCTCCTATACTAATAGAGCCACATGCTCACCGGTTTGCCACATGATGTAGGCCTATGGACTGAACAAGAAACCACCAAAAATTTTAACCAGTCATCGTTCTCACAACACTGAGGACCAGTCATTCGAAATGACTTCTCCATGCATTTTATGCATTGGTAAAAGCACTGTGATGAAAAGTGTGATATGTTTTCAGGTATCTCCTATACTAATAGAGCCACATGCTCACCGGTTTGCCACATGATGTAGGCCTATGGACTGAACAAGAAACCACCAAAAATCTTAACCAGTCATCGTTCTCACAACACTGAGGACCAGTCATTCGAAATGACTTCTCCATGCATTTTATGCATTGGTAAAAGCACTATGATGAAAAGTGTGATATGTTTTCAGGTATTTCCTATACTAATAGAGCCACATGCTCACCGGTTTGCCACATGATGTAGGCCTATGGACTGAACAAGAAACCACCAAAAATTTTAACCAGTCAATCGTTCTCACAACACTGAGGACCAGTCATTCGAAATGACTTCTCCATGCATTTTATGCATTGGTAAAAGCACTATGATGAAAAGTGTGATATGTTTTCAGGTATCTCCTATACTAATAGAGCCACATGCTCACCGGTTTGCCACATGATGTAGGCCTATGGACTGAACAAGAAACCACCAAAAATTTTAACCAGTCATCGTTCTCACAACACTGAGGACCAGTCATTCGAAATGACTTCTCCATGCATTTTATGCATTGGTAAAAGCAATATGATGAAAAGTGTGATATGTTTTCAGTTATCTCCTATACTAATAGAGCCACATGCTCACCGGTTTGCCACATGATGTAGGCCTATGGACTGAACAAGAAACCACCAAAAATTTTAACCAGTCATCGTTCTCACAACACTGAGGACCAGTCATTCGAAATGACTTCTCCATGCATTTTATGCATTGGTAAAAGCACTATGATGAAAAGTGTGATGTTTTCAGGTATCCCCTATACTAATAGAGCCACATGCTCACCGGTTTGCCACATGATGTAGGCCTATGGACTGAACAAGAAACCACCAAAAATTTTAACCAGTCATCGTTCTCACAACACTGAGGACCAGTCATTCGAAATGACTTCTCCATGCATTTTATGCATTGGTAAAAGCACTATGATGAAAAGTGTGATATGTTTTCAGGTATCTCCTATACTAATAGAGCCACATGCTCACCGGTTTGCCACATGATGTAGGCCTATGGACTGAACAAGAAACCACCAAAAATTTTAACCAGTCATCGTTCTCACAACACTGAGGACCAGTCATTCGAAATGACTTCTCCATGCATTTTATGCATTGGTAAAAGCACTATGATGAAAAGTGTGATATGTTTTCAGGTATCTCCTATACTAATAGAGCCACATGCTCACCGGTTTGCCACATGATGTAGGCCTATGGACTGAACAAGAAACCACCAAAAATTTTAACCAGTCATCGTTCTCACAACACTGAGGACCAGTCATTCGAAATGACTTCTCCATGCATTTTATGCATTGGTAAAAGCACTATGATGAAAAGTGTGATATGTTTTCAGGTATCTCCTATACTAATAGAGCCACATGCTCACCGGTTTGCCACATGATGTAGGCCTATGGACTGAACAAGAAACCACCAAAAATTTTAACCAGTCATCGTTCTCACAACACTGAGGACCAGTCATTCGAAATGACTTCTCCATGCATTTTATGCATTGGTAAAAGCACTATGATGAAAAGTGTGATATGTTTTCAGGTATCTCCTATACTAATAGAGCCACATGCTCACCGGTTTGCCACATGATGTAGGCCTATGGACTGAACAAGAAACCACCAAAAATTTTAACCAGTCATCGTTCTCACAACACTGAGGACCAGTCATTCGAAATGACTTCTCCATGCATTTTATGCATTGGTAAAAGCACTATGATGAAAAGTGTGATATGTTTTCAGGTATCTCCTATACTAATAGAGCCACATGCTCACCGGTTTGCCACATGATGTAGGCCTATGGACTGAACAAGAAACCACCAAAAATTTTAACCAGTCATCGTTCTCACAACACTGAGGACCAGTCATTCGAAATGACTTCTCCATGCATTTTATGCATTGGTAAAAGCACTATGATGAAAAGTGTGATATGTTTTCAGGTATCTCCTATACTAATAGAGCCACATGCTCACCGGTTTGCCACATGATGTAGGCCTATGGACTGAACAAGAAACCACCAAAAATTTTAACCAGTCATCGTTCTCACAACACTGAGGACCAGTCATTCGAAATGACTTCTCCATGCATTTTATGCATTGGTAAAAGCACTATGATGAAAAGTGTGATATGTTTTCAGGTATCTCCTATACTAATAGAGCCACATGCTCACCGGTTTGCCACATGATGTAGGCCTATGGACTGAACAAGAAACCACCAAAAATTTTAACCAGTCATCGTTCTCACAACACTGAGGACCAGTCATTCGAAATGACATCTCCATGCATTTTATGCATTGGTAAATGCACTATGATGAAAAGTGTGATATGTTTTCAGGTATCTCCTATACTAATAGAGCCACATGCTCACCGGTTTGCCACATGATGTAGGCCTATGGACTGAACAAGAAACCACCAAAAATTTTAACCAGTCATCGTTCTCACAACACTGAGGACCAGTCATTCGAAATGACTTCTCCATGCATTTTATGCATTGGTAAAAGCACTATGATGAAAAGTGTGATATGTTTTCAGGTATCTCCTATACTAATAGAGCCACATGCTCACCGGTTTGCCACATGATGTAGGCCTATGGACTGAACAAGAAACCACCAAAAATTTTAACCAGTCATCGTTCTCACAACACTGAGGACCAGTCATTCGAAATGACTTCTCCATGCATTTTATGCATTGGTAAAAGCACTATGATGAAAAGTGTGATATGTTTTCAGGTATCTCCTATACTAATAGAGCCACATGCTCACCGGTTTGCCACATGATGTAGGCCTATGGACTGAACAAGAAACCACCAAAAATTTTAACCAGTCATCGTTCTCACAACACTGAGGACCAGTCATTCGAAATGACTTCTCCATGCATTTTATGCATTGGTAAAAGCACTATGATGAAAAGTGTGATATGTTTTCAGGTATCTCCTATACTAATAGAGCCACATGCTCACCGGTTTGCCACATGATGTAGGCCTATGGACTGAACAAGAAACCACCAAAAATTTTAACCAGTCATCGTTCTCACAACACTGAGGACCAGTCATTCGAAATGACTTCTCCATGCATTTTATGCATTGGTAAAAGCACTATGATGAAAAGTGTGATATGTTTTCAGTAGGGTTGAGCGAAACGGGTCGAACATTTTCAAAAGTCGCCGACTTTTGGCTAAGTCGGGGTTTCATGAAACCCGATCCGACCCCTGTGCGGGGTCGGCCATGCGGTACGCGACTTTCGCGCCAAAGTCGCGTTTCAATGACGCGAAAAGCGCCATTTCTCAGCCAATGAAGGTAAACGCAGAGTGTGGGCAGCGTGATGACATAGGTCCTGGTCCCCACCATCTTAGAGAAGGGCATTGCAGTGATTGGCTTGCTGTCTGCGACGTCACAGGGGCTATAAAGAGGCGTTCCCGCCGACCGCCATCTTACTGCTGCTGATCTGAGCTTAGGGAGAGGTTGCTGCCGCTTTGTCAGAAGCAGGGATAGCGTTAGGCAGGGTCCATTAACCACAAAACCGCTTGTGCTGCAGCGATTTGCACTGTCCAACACCACCCTCGGTGTGCAGGGACAGTGGAATTTTTTTTTTTTTTTTTTTTTCCCCTCAGCGCTGTAGCTCATTGGGCTGCCCTAGAAGGCTCCCTGATAGCTGCATTGCTGTGTGTACGCCGCTGTGCAAACCAACTGCTTTTTTCAAAGCACAAATCCTCTTGTTCCTTCCTTTCTGCACAGCTATCTTTTTTGTTTGTCCACACTTTTTATTTCATTTGTGCATCAGTCCACTCCTTATTGCTGCCTGCCATACCTGGCTGAGATTACTGCAGGCAGGGAGATAGTAGCTGCCTGCCATACCTGGCTGAGATTACTGCAGGCAGGGAGATAGTAATTGTAGGACATTCCCTGTTTTTTTTTTTTTTTTTTTTTTGGTGGGAGATTAAGATTGGCAATTTGGCATTTCTGCTAGAGTGCCATCCCTGTGTGTGCCATCTCTCTCACATAGTGGGCCATAGAAAGCCTTTTCATTTTTCTGTATTTTTTTTTGTGGGGTGTATAAATTCTCCCTGATAAAAATACAGTGGGAGATTAATATTGGCCTTTGGGCTTGTGTGCCAGTCCTGAGTGTGCCATCTCTCTCACAAATAGTGGGCCATAGAAAGCCTATTTTATTTTTTTTTGGGTTTTATAAATTCTCCCTGAAAAAAAGGGAGATTAATATTGGCCTCTGGGCTTCTGTGCCAGTCCTGAGCGTGCCATCTGTGCCAGTCCTGAGCGTCCCATCTCTCTCACAAATAGTGGGCCATAGAAAGCCTATTTAATTTTTTTTTTGGTTTTATAAATTTTCCCTGAAAAAAGGGAGATTAATATTGGCCTCTGGGCTTGTGTGCCAGTTGTGAGCGTGCCATCTGTGCCAGTCCTGAGCGTGCCATCTCTCTCACAAATAGTGGGCCATAGAAAGCCTATTTAATTTTTTTTTTGGTTTTATAAATTTTCCCTGAAAAAAGGGAGATTAATATTGGCCTCTGGGCTTGTGTGCCAGTTGTGAGCGTGCCATCTGTGCCAGTCCTGAGCGTGCCATCTCTCTCACAAATAGTGGGCCATAGAAAGCCTATTTAAATATTTTTTTGGTTTTATAAATTCTCCCAGAAAAAAAGGGAGATTAATATTGGCCTCTGGGCTTCTGTGCCAGTTGTGAGCGTGCCATCTGTGCCAGTCCTGAGCGTGCCATCTCTCTCACAAATAGTGGGCCATAGAAAGCCTATTTAAATATTTTTTTGGTTTTATAAATTCTCCCAGAAAAAAAGGGAGATTAATATTGGCCTCTGGGCTTCTGTGCCAGTCCTGAGCGTGCCATCTGTGCCAGTCCTGAGCGTCCCATCTCTCTCACAAATAGTGGGCCATAGAAAGCCTATTTTATTTTTTTTTTGGGTTTCAGAAATTCTCCCTGGAAAAAAAAAGGGAGATTAATATTGCCCTTTGGGCTTGTGTGCCAGTACTAAGCGTTCCATCTCTCTCTCTCTCTCAGTCAGTGGGCCATAGAACGCATATTTTTGGTTTTATTTGTTTTCTAAATTCTCCCTGAAAAAATCATTTTATTTTATTTGGTTTCTAAATTCTTCCTGATAAAATCATATTTTTTTTATTATTTTTATTTCTAAAGTCTCCCTGAAAAAAAAAAAAAAAAAAAACAACCAAAAAAACAGTGGGAGATTAATATTGGCCTTTCTGCTTGTGTGCCAGTCTTGACTCCTGGGTGTGCCATCTCTCTCTCTCTCTCTCTCTCTCTCTCTCTCTCTCTCTCTCTCTCCAATTGTGGTCCATAGAAAGCCTATATTTTTTTTCCTTGATTTGGGTTCTAAAATCTACCAGAGAAAATAACTACATCAATCATTGGTAGAAAAATATTGGCCTCTGGGTTTGTGTGCCACTCCTGACTCCTGTGTGCGTCATCTCTCAGTCAGTGGGCCATAGAACGCCTATTTTTGGTTTTATTTGTTTTCTAAATTCTCCCTGAAAAAATTATTTTATTTTATTTGGTTTCTAAATTCTTCCTGATAAAATCATATTTTTTTTATTATTTTTTTTTCTAAAGTCTCCCTGAAAAAAAAAAAAAAAAACAGTGGGAGATTAATATTGGCCTTTCTGCTTGTGTGCCAGTCTTGACTCCTGGGTGTGCCATCTCTCTCTCTCTCTCTCTCCAATTGTGGTCCATAGAAAGCCTACATTTTTTTTCCTTGATTTGGGTTCCAAAATCTACCAGAGAAAATAACTCCATCAATCATTGGTAGAAAAATATTGGCCTCTGGGCTTGTGTGCCACTCCTGATTCCTGTGTGCGTCATCTCTCACTCAGTGGCCCATAGAAAGCATATAGTTTGTTACATTTGTTTTCTAAATTCTCCCTGCAAAAATCTATTTTTTTTTTTTTGGGGGGTTTCTAAAGTGTTCCTGAAAAAAATAAAAATAAAAAAAAAATAATAGTGTGACATTAATATTAACATTTGTGCTTCAGTGACAGTCCTGCGTGTGGGGCATCTCTCTAATTTGCAGCCACCAAAAAAAGAGTGTGTAACATTGGGCCTGATTTTCGCTGTGGTCTCACCAACCTGTAAAGGGGTAGCTAAATCATACAGAAGTTATAGCTCACCGTGTAAGTTGTGTGACTGCAACAAATAACGTTAGTTTGGTTACGTTTTTAAAACAATGAGGAAGTCTAGTGGAAGAGGTCGTGGCCGGGGGCGTTCATTGTCAGCTGGTAATGAGGGTAGTGGTAGTGGTGGAGCATCAGGTGGTCGTGGGGGAAAAAATATTGCACCTAAGTCTGGAGCTGTGGAGCCAGGTTCGTCGTCCGGCTACACAAGGCCTCGAACGCTCCCTTTTCTGGGATTAGGAAAACCGCTTTTAAAGCCGGAGCAGCAAGAGCAAGTTTTGGCTTATCTTGCTGACTCAGCCTCTAGCTCTTTTGCCTCATCTCGTGAAACTGGTAAAAGTAAAAGCAGCGCGTCGTTAGTGGATGTTCACGGTCAGGGACAAGTCACTTCCTTGTCCTCTTCAGCAAAAACAACAACAGAGAAGAATGCAGCAGGCGACACAACGGGTTACTCCATGGAGCTCTTTACACATACCGTCCCTGGCTTAGAAAGTGAAGCAGTTAACAGTCCATGCCCATTACAAATTGAATCTGACATGGAGTGCACTGACGCACAGCCACAGCCAGACTACTATGCTGGTCCTTTGACTCAGACCACAACATTGCCCTCGCAGGGTGCTGATCAAGAATCAGACCCTGATGAGACTATGTTGCCCCATCACGAACGCTATACCACCGAACGACACGGTGACACAGACGAAGTTGCGCAGGAGGTACAAGAAGAGTTATTAGATGACCCAGTTCTTGACCCCGATTGGCAGCCATTGGGGGAACAGGGTGCAGGCGGCAGCAGTTCTGAAGCAGAGGAGGAGGAGGGGCCGCAGCAGGCATCAACATCGCCACAGGTTCCATCTGCCGGGCCCGTATCTTGCCCAAAACGCGTGGCAAAGCCAAAACCTGGTGGAGGACAGCGTGGCCATCCGGTTAAAGCTCAGTCTGCAATGCCTGAAAAGGTATCCGATGCTAGAAAGAGTGCAGTCTGGCATTTTTTTAAACAACATCCAATTGATCAGCGCAAAGTCATCTGTCAAAAATGTTCTACTTCCTTAAGCAGAGGTCAGAATCTGAAAAGTCTCAATACTAGTTGCATGCATAGACATTTAACCACCATGCATTTGAAAGCTTGGACTAACTACCAAACGTCCCTTAAGGTTGTTGCACCCTCGGCCAATGAAGCTAGTCATCAACGCAACATCCCTTCCGGCAGTGTAGGACCACCATTTAGCGCACCACCTGCTGTATCTGTGCAGGTATCTTTGCCAGGCCAAAGCAGTCAGGGTCAGGGAATCACCAGTTTCGTAGTAGGAAACACTGCATCTAGGGCACCGGCGGCAACAATACCATCTCCCACCGTCTCTCAGTCTGCCATGTCCACCGGCACCCCCGCTAGTTCCACGATCTCCAGCTCTCCAGTCCAGCTCACCCTACATGAGACTATGGTTAGAAAAAGGAAATACTTAGCCTCGCATCCGCGTACACAGGGTTTGAACGCCCACATAGCTAGACTAATCTCGTTAGAGATGATGCCCTACCGGTTAGTTGAAAGCGAAGCTTTCAAAGACCTGATGGACTACGCTGTACCACGCTACGAGCTACCCAGTCGACACTTTTTTTCCAGAAAAGCCATCCCAGCCCTCCACCAGCATGTTAAAGAGCGCATCGTCCATGCACTCAGGCAATCTGTGAGCACAAAGGTGCACCTGACAACAGATGCATGGACCAGTAGGCATGGCCAGGGACGTTACGTGTCCATCACGGCACACTGGGTAAATGTGGTGGATTCAGGGTCCACAGGGGACAGCAAGTTTGGGACAGTTCTGCCTAGCCCACGGTCTAGTAAACAGTTGTCTGTAGCCGTTCGCACCCCCTCCTCCTCCTCCTCCTCGTCCTCCTGCAGAAGCAAGAGCTCGTCCACAGACCGCAGTCGCACAAACACTCCATCCGCACCTGCCACTGTTGCACACCAGGTCTCCCATTATGGGGCAGCTACTGGCATACGTCAGCAGGCTGTATTGGCTATGAAGTGTTTGGGCGACAATAGACACACCGCGGAAGTTCTGTCCGAGTTCTTGCAGCAAGAAACGCAGTCGTGGCTGGGCACTGTAGATCTTGAGGCAGGCAAGGTAGTGAGTGATAACGGAAGGAATTTCATGGCTGCCATCTCCCTTTCCCAACTGAAACACATTCCTTGCCTGGCTCACACCTTAAACCTGGTGGTGCAGTGCTTCCTGAAAAGTTATCCGGGGTTATCCGACCTGCTCCTCAAAGTGCGTGGACTTTGCGCACATATCCGCCGTTCGCCTGTACACTCCAGCCGTATGCAGACCTATCAGCGTTCTTTGAACCTTCCCCAGCATCGCCTAATCATAGACGTTGCAACAAGGTGGAACTCAACACTGCACATGCTTCAGAGACTGTGCGAACAGAGGCGGGCTGTTATGTTTTTGTGGGAGGATACACATACACGGGCAGGCAGTAGGATGGCAGACATGGAGTTGTCAGGTGTGCAGTGGTCGAAGATTCAAGACATGTGTCAAGTCCTTCAGTGTTTTGAGGAATGCACACGGCTGGTTAGTGCAGACAACGCCATAATAAGCATGAGCATCCCCCTAATGCGTCTGCTGATGCAAAGTTTGACGCACATAAAGGATCAGGCGTCTGCACCAGAGGAAGAGGAAAGCCTTGATGACAGTCAGCGATTGTCTGGTCAGGGCAGTGTACATGACGAGGTACCGGGCGAAGAGGAGGTGGAGGATGAGGAGGATGATGGGGATGAGTATATTTTTAATGAGGAAGCTTTCCCGGGGGCACGGGAAATTGGTGGCGTGGCAAGGCCGGGTTCTGGTTTTTTGAGGGACACAAGTGACGTAGATTTGCCTGCAACTGCCCCTCAACCAAGCACAACCGCAGATTTGACAACGGGAACTTTGGCCCACATGGCGGATTATGCCTTGCGTATCCTCAAAAGGGACACACGCATTACAAAAATGATGAACGATGACGATTACTGGTTGGCCTGCCTCCTTGATCCTCGCTATAAAGGCAAATTGCAAAATATTATGCCACATGAGAACTTGGAACTAATATTAGCAACAAAACAATCAACTCTTGTTGACCGTTTGCTTCTGGCATTCCCTGCACACAGCGCCCGTGATCGTTCTCACACGAGCTCCAGGGGCCAGCAGACCAGAGGTGTTAGAGGGGCAGAAATCAGAAGTGGCGTTGGACAGAGGGGTTTTCTGACCAGGTTGTGGAGTGATTTTTCTATGACCGCAGACAGGACAGGTACTGCAGCATCAATTCAAAGTGACAGGAGACAACATTTGTCCAGTATGGTTACAAACTATTTTTCATCCCTTATCGACGTTCTCCCTCAACCGTCATTCCCATTTGATTACTGGGCATCCAAATTAGACACCTGGCCAGAATTGGCAGAATATGCATTGCAGGAGCTTGCTTGCCCGGCAGCTAGTGTCCTATCAGAAAGAGTATTCAGTGCTGCAGGTTCAATACTAACAGAAAAAAGGACTCGTCTGGCTACCCAAAATGTAGATGATCTAACCTTCATTAAAATGAACCACAACTGGATTTCAAAATCTTTTGCCCCACCCTGCCCGGCTGACACCTAGCTTTCCTATGAAAAGGTCTTGCCTGTGGACTATTCTGAATGACTTTTCCAATCTCGTAATTTTCTTCACCTGATTGTCCAGCATACGACATGTTTCCACCTCACGAAATGGCCAAACTCCCCACACGGGGCCGTGCTATCGCCACTTTGCGCTTGGACCCTTGAGAGTGCTGTTTGTCTGAAGAGGTGGGTGTGGCCGCTTTTGGTCGACGGCACTGCCACTGGGTCCCTCATAGTACAATAAAGTGTCTCTGGCGGTGGTGGTGCGCACCCAACGTCAGACACACCGTTGTAATATGAGGGGCCCTGTGCCTGTACCGCCGGCCACAAGACAGTTCCCCCCCCCAGCTCAAACAGTGCTCTACCACTAGCAAAATTATCTCTCACAGCTTCACCAATGTGTAGTCTAGCCGCTGACATCCTTCAATGCCTGGCACTGACAATACCATTGTTTTGACATTTTTGTTATGTTAGGCCTTCGAAGCCTGTCTGCGGTCCCTTCTTTCTACAACTACTACACTGACCAGGCCACTGCTGGCCGTGTTACCCTGGAACCAATTTAAAAGTGCCTACAGTCAGCCCAATTTTGTTATGCTAGGCCTTCGAAGACTGTCTGCCGTCACTCCTTCCACTAGACTTCCACTGACCATACACTGCTGCCCATGTACCCCTGGAACCAATTTAAAGTGCCTACAGCCAGCCCAATTTTGTTATGTTAGGCCTTCGAAGCCTGTCTGCGGTCACTCCTTCCACTAGACTTCCACTGACCAGACCACTGCTGCCCGTGTACCCCTGGAACCAATTTAAAAGTGCCTACAGCCATGTGTTATTATTTTAGGCCTTCGATGCCTGTCTGCGGTCACTCCTTCCACTAGGCCTCCACTGACCACACCACTGCTGCCCGTGTACCCCTGGAACCAATTTAAAATTGCCTACAGCCAGCCCAATTTTTTTATTTTAGGCCTTCGATGCCTGTCTGCGGTCCATTCTTTCAACTACTACTACACTGACCAGGTCACTGCTGCCCGTGTACCCCTGGAACCAATTTAAAATTGCCTACAGCCAGCCCAATTTTTTTATTTTAGGCCTTCGATGCCTGTCTGCGGTCCATTCTTTCAACTACTACTACACTGACCAGGTCACTGCTGCCCGTGTACCCCTGGAACCAATTTAAAATTGCCTACAGCCAGCCCAATTTTTTTATTTTAGGCCTTCGATGCCTGTCTGCGGTCCATTCTTTCAACTACTACTACACTGACCAGGTCACTGCTGCCCGTGTACCCCTGGAACCAATTTAAAAGTGCCTACAGCCAGCCCAAGTTTGTTATGTTAGGCCTTCGATGCCTGTCTGCGGTCCATTCTTTCAACTACTACTACACTGACCAGGTCACTGCTGCCCGTGTACCCCTGGAACCAATTTAAAATTGCCTACAGCCAGCCCAATTTTTTTATTTTAGGCCTTCGATGCCTGTCTGCGGTCCATTCTTTCAACTACTACTACACTGACCAGGTCACTGCTGCCCGTGTACCCCTGGAACCAATTTAAAATTGCCTACAGCCATGTGTTATTATTTTAGGCCTTCGATGCCTGTCTGCGGTCACTCCTTCCACTAGGCCTCCACTGACCACACCACTGCTGCCCGTGTACCCCTGGAACCAATTTAAAATTGCCTACAGCCAGCCCAATTTTTTTATTTTAGGCCTTCGATGCCTGTCTGCGGTCCATTCTTTCAACTACTACTACACTGACCAGGTCACTGCTGCCCGTGTACCCCTGGAACCAATTTAAAATTGCCTACAGCCATGTGTTATTATTTTAGGCCTTCGATGCCTGTCTGCGGTCACTCCTTCCACTAGGCCTCCACTGACCACACCACTGCTGCCCGTGTACCCCTGGAACCAATTTAAAATTGCCTACAGCCAGCCCAATTTTTTTATTTTAGGCCTTCGATGCCTGTCTGCGGTCCATTCTTTCAACTACTACTACACTGACCAGGTCACTGCTGCCCGTGTACCCCTGGAACCAATTTAAAATTGCCTACAGCCAGCCCAATTTTTTTATTTTAGGCCTTCGATGCCTGTCTGCGGTCCATTCTTTCAACTACTACTACACTGACCAGGTCACTGCTGCCCGTGTACCCCTGGAACCAATTTAAAATTGCCTACAGCCATGTGTTATTATTTTAGGCCTTCGATGCCTGTCTGCGGTCACTCCTTCCACTAGGCCTCCACTGACCACACCACTGCTGTCCGTGTACCCCTGGAACCAATTTAAAATTGCCTACAGCCATGTGTTATTATTTTAGGCCTTCGATGCCTGTCTGCGGTCACTCCTTCCACTAGGCCTCCACTGACCACACCACTGCTGTCCGTGTACCCCTGGAACCAATTTAAAATTGCCTACAGCCATGTGTTATTATTTTAGGCCTTCGATGCCTGTCTGCGGTCACTCCTTCCACTAGACTTCCACTGACCAGACCACTGCTGCCCGTGTACCCCTGGAACCAATTTAAAAGTGCCTACAGCCAGCCCAAGTTTGTTATGTTAGGCCTTCGATGCCTGTCTGCGGTCACTCCTTCCACTAGGCCTCCACTGACCACACCACTGCTGCCCGTGTACCCCTGGAACCAATTTAAAATTGCCTACAGCCAGCCCAATTTTTTTATTTTAGGCCTTCGATGCCTGTCTGCGGTCCATTCTTTCAACTACTACTACACTGACCAGGTCACTGCTGCCCGTGTACCCCTGGAACCAATTTAAAATTGCCTACAGCCAGCCCAATTTTTTTATTTTAGGCCTTCGATGCCTGTCTGCGGTCCATTCTTTCAACTACTACTACACTGACCAGGTCACTGCTGCCCGTGTACCCCTGGAACCAATTTAAAATTGCCTACAGCCATGTGTTATTATTTTAGGCCTTCGATGCCTGTCTGCGGTCACTCCTTCCACTAGGCCTCCACTGACCACACCACTGCTGTCCGTGTACCCCTGGAACCAATTTAAAATTGCCTACAGCCATGTGTTATTATTTTAGGCCTTCGATGCCTGTCTGCGGTCACTCCTTCCACTAGGCCTCCACTGACCACACCACTGCTGTCCGTGTACCCCTGGAACCAATTTAAAATTGCCTACAGCCATGTGTTATTATTTTAGGCCTTCGATGCCTGTCTGCGGTCCATTCTTTCAACTACTACTACACTGACCAGGGCACTGCTGGCCGTGTACCCCTGGAACCAACATCAGAAAATATAAAAATAAGTATTTTGCTTATAAAAAAGAAAATACTGGTGAGATATCAAATGCAGACATTTTAACATTAAAAACAAACACACAACTCTAATCTGGTACAGTACTAAAAATGGCCACCAGCTACAATTACTTTCTCCTGCAAGTAGTTAACTGAAAGTTTTTTTAAATTGAAAACACACATATGGCATCCACCGAGTGTTGTCCTGTCGCGTCTTCTTTATATTATTGCCGAGAAGATGCAAAATAATGAAAATAATAAAATCATTAATTACCAAAATAATAGAGAAAGTCAACACCACATTGCAAATAAACATTCATTCCAAATAAAGAAGCAGGGCGCGTCCGAGGGTGAGTATATACCTAATAAGAATATAATCACCCTCGGACGCGCAATGCTTATTTCCAACAGCCTTCCTTCCTAAGAATCAGCCCTTCCGTCGTGTAGAGAGACGTTGTGTTACACTCCAAGGTGTTCCCCAGGTTGCCTTTCCTGAGCTTCGATCTTCCGGCTCTCGTTTAGTAGTTCTTGGAAACTACTCTGCATTAGGCCTTCAAATTGGGTATGGGGTGTAGAGAGATGGTGTGTTCCACTCCAAGGTGTTCCCCAGGTTGCCTTTCCTGAGCTTCGATCTTCCGGCTCTCGTTTAGTAGTTGTTGGAAACTACGCTGCATTAGGCCTTCAAATTGGGTATGGGGTGTAGCGAGAGGGTGTGTTACACTCCAAGGTGTTCCCCAGGTTGCCTTTCCTGAGCTTCGATCTTCCGGCTCTCGTTTAGTAGTTCTTGGAAACTACACTGCATTAGGCCTTCAAATTGGGTATGGGGTGTAGAGAGAGGGTGTGTTACACTCTAAGGTGTTCCCCAGGTTTCCTTGCCATTGCTTCGGTCTTCCGACTCTCGTTTAGTAGTTGTAGAAAAGTACACTGCATTAGGCCATACAAAATGGGTATGGGGTGGAGAGAGATGGTGTGTTACACTCCAAGGTGTTCCCCAGGTTGCCTTTCCTGAGCTTCTATCTTCAGGCTCTCATTAAATTGTGGTTAAATGGAACAACTGCATTTGGCGTACTAGTTGGTTTGGGGCCTACTATCGGTGTCTGCCACTCCTTGCTGTTCTCCTCCACTGAACAAAGCTGTGCCGCCTGTTTACTACGGTTGCCAATTTTGAACTGCATTTCGACTACTTACTGATTTGGCCCTACTCTCTGTGTCAGCCTCTCATTCCAGTTGTCCTCCACTGCAATGCCCCCTGGTTATTCCTGTGTTACCAATTTTGAACTGCATTTAGCCCACTTTCTTCTTTGGGCCTATATCTGTGTTTCCACTTCATCGTGCCCATTGCCCAGCCAGTGATAGATGAGTCTGCTGGTACATTGACCCATAACGCAACATTCCCCGTGCACGCTACACAACAACATTGTGACCCTGCTGAAAGTCAGGTTGCTCTTCCCGCATACCATACCACCTTACACGGGGACAAAGAGGAAGGTGCAGATGAAAGTGCAGGTTCCTTCATCAGGTGGGGGGAGGAATACTAGTTGGCGACGTCACTGGCACAGGGCCTCTCATAGTACGCAAAAGTGTTGCTGCCGGTGGGAGGCGCCCCCGCCGTGCAAACACACCGCTGTACTTTGAGGGGCCCTGTGCCAGTGCCAATGCCAACGAGTGGGCCCCCCCTGCTTGCTCAGGTTCACAGCACTTGCAAAGTTGAAATACTTACCTCTCCCTGCTCCACTGCCGTGACGTGGTCCAGATTTCCTGGGCCCACTAATTACTTGAACCAGCCCTACCCCCCACAACTTTAGCCAAATGACCCCCAATTTCAAATGCCTTCCAATTATTATAAGGTAAATTACGCTTGACAAGCTTCATTAAGAAGAATGGATGGTTTTGACATTAAAATGGCCACTCTAGGTGTTTTCCTGGCCCCCACTCACTGCCGACTATGCTGCCCCATTGACTTGCATTGGGTTTCGTGTTTCGGTCGATCCCGACTTTACGTCATAATCGGCCGATTTCACTCGACCCGACTTTGGACATAGTCGGGTTTCGCAAAACCCGGCTCGACTCTAAAAAGGTCAAGGTCGCTCAACTCTAGTTTTCAGGTATCTCCTATACTAATAGAGCCACATGCTCACCGGTTTGCCACATGATGTAGGCCTATGGACTGAACAAGAAACCACCAAAAATTTTAACCAGTCATCGTTCTCACAACACTGAGGACCAGTCATTCGAAATGACTTCTCCATGCATTTTATGCATTGGTAAAAGCACTATGATGAAAAGTGTGATATGTTTTCAGGTATCTCCTATACTAATAGAGCCACATGCTCACCGGTTTGCCACATGATGTAGGCCTATGGACTGAACAAGAAACCACCAAAAATTTTAACCAGTCATCGTTCTCACAACACTGAGGACCAGTCATTCGAAATGACCTCTCCATGCATTTTATGCATTGGTAAAAGCAGTATGATGAAAAGTGTGATATGTTTTCAGGTATCTCCTATACTAATAGAGCCACATACTCACCGGTTTGCCACATGATGTAGGCCTATGGACTGAACAAGAAACCACCAAAAATTTTAACCAGTCATCGTTCTCACAACACTGAGGACCAGTCATTCGAAATGACTTCTCCATGCATTTTATGCATTGGTAAAAGCACTATGATGAAAAGTGTGATATGTTTTCAGGTATCTCCTATACTAATAGAGCCACATGCTCACCGGTTTGCCACATGATGTAGGCCTATGGACTGAACAAGAAACCACCAAAAATTTTAACCAGTCATCGTTCTCACAACACTGAGGACCAGTCATTCGAAATGACTTCTCCATGCATTTTATGCATTGGTAAAAGCACTATGATGAAAAGTGTGATATGTTTTCAGGTATCTCCTATACTAATAGAGCCACATGCTCACCGGTTTGCCACATGATGTAGGCCTATGGACTGAACAAGAAACCACCAAAAATTTTAACCAGTCATCGTTCTCACAACACTGAGGACCAGTCATTCGAAATGACTTCTCCATGCATTTTATGCATTGGTAAAAGCACTATGATGAAGTGTGATATGTTTTCAGGTATCTCCTATACTAATAGAGCCACATGCTCACCAGTTTGCCACATGATGTAGGCCTATGGACTGAACAAGAAACCACCAAAAATTTTAACCAGTCATCATTCTCACAACACTGAGGACCAGTCATTCGAAATGACTTCTCCATGCATTTTATGCATTGGTAAAAGCACTATGATGAAAAGTGTGATATGTTTTCAGGTATCTCCTATACTAATAGAGCCACATGCTCACCGGTTTGCCACATGATGTAGGCCTATGGACTGAACAAGAAACCACCAAAAATTTTAACCAGTCATCGTTCTCACAACACTGAAGACCAGTCATTCGAAATGACTTCTCCATGCATTTTATGCATTGGTAAAAGCACTATGATGAAAAGTGTGATATGTTTTCAGGTATCTCCTATACTAATAGAGCCACATGCTCACCGGTTTGCCACATAATGTAGGCCTATGGACTGAACAAGAAACCACCAAAAATTTTAACCAGTCATCGTTCTCACAACACTGAGGACCAGTCATTCGAAATGACTTCTCCATGCATTTTATGCATTGGTAAAAGCACTATGATGAAAAGTGTGATATGTTTTCAGGTATCTCCTATACTAATAGAGCCACATGCTCACCGGTTTGCCACATGATGTAGGCCTATGGACTGAACAAGAAACCACCAAAAATTTTAACCAGTCATCGTTCTCACAACACTGAGGACCAGTCATTCAAAATGACTTCTCCATGCATTTTATGCATTGGTAAAAGCACTATGATGAAAAGTGTGATATGTTTTCAGGTATCTCCTATACTAATAGAGCCACATGCTCACCGGTTTGCCACATGATGTAGGCCTATGGACTGAACAAGAAACCACCAAAAATTTTAACCAGTCATCGTTCTCACAACACTGAGGACCAGTCATTCGAAATGACTTCTCCATGCATTTTATGCATTGGTAAAAGCACTATGATGAAAAGTGTGATATGTTTTCAGGTATCTCCTATACTAATAGAGCCACATGCTCACCGGTTTGCCACATGATGTAGGCCTATGGACTGAACAAGAAACCACCAAAAATTTTAACCAGTCATTGTTCTCACAACACTGAGGACCAGTCATTCGAAATGACTTCTCCATGCATTGTATGCATTGGTAAAAGCACTATGATGAAAAGTGTGATATGTTTTCAGGTATCTCCTATACTAATAGAGCCACATGCTCACCGGTTTGCCACATGATGTAGGCCTATGGACTGAACAAGAAACCACCAAAAATTTTAACCAGTCATCGTTCTCACAACACTGAGGACCAGTCATTCGAAATGACTTCTCCATGCATTTTATGCATTGGTAAAAGCACTATGATGAAAAGTGTGATATGTTTTCAGGTATCTCCTATACTAATAGAGCCACATGCTCACCGGTTTGCCACATGATGTAGGCCTATGGACTGAACAAGAAACCACCAAAAATTTTAACCAGTCATCGTTCTCACAACACTGAGGACCAGTCATTCGAAATGACTTCTCCATGCATTTTATGCATTGGTAAAAGCACTGTGATGAAAAGTGTGATATGTTTTCAGGTATCTCCTATACTAATAGAGCCACATGCTCACCGGTTTGCCACATGATGTAGGCCTATGGACTGAACAAGAAACCACCAAAAATCTTAACCAGTCATCGTTCTCACAACACTGAGGACCAGTCATTCGAAATGACTTCTCCATGCATTTTATGCATTGGTAAAAGCACTATGATGAAAAGTGTGATATGTTTTCAGGTATCTCCTATACTAATAGAGCCACATGCTCACCGGTTTGCCACATGATGTAGGCCTATGGACTGAACAAGAAACCACCAAAAATTTTAACCAGTCAATCGTTCTCACAACACTGAGGACCAGTCATTCGAAATGACTTCTCCATGCATTTTATGCATTGGTAAAAGCACTATGATGAAAAGTGTGATATGTTTTCAGGTATCTCCTATACTAATAGAGCCACATGCTCACCGGTTTGCCACATGATGTAGGCCTATGGACTGAACAAGAAACCACCAAAAATTTTAACCAGTCATCGTTCTCACAACACTGAGGACCAGTCATTCGAAATGACTTCTCCATGCATTTTATGCATTGGTAAAAGCAATATGATGAAAAGTGTGATATGTTTTCAGTTATCTCCTATACTAATAGAGCCACATGCTCACCGGTTTGCCACATGATGTAGGCCTATGGACTGAACAAGAAACCACCAAAAATTTTAACCAGTCATCGTTCTCACAACACTGAGGACCAGTCATTCGAAATGACTTCTCCATGCATTTTATGCATTGGTAAAAGCACTATGATGAAAAGTGTGATATGTTTTCAGGTATCTCCTATACTAATAGAGCCACATGCTCACCGGTTTGCCACATGATGTAGGCCTATGGACTGAACAAGAAACCACCAAAAATTTTAACCAGTCATCGTTCTCACAACACTGAGGACCAGTCATTCGAAATGACTTCTCCATGCATTTTATGCATTGGTAAAAGCACTATGATGAAAAGTGTGATATGTTTTCAGGTATCTCCTATACTAATCGAGCCACATGCTCACCGGTTTGCCACATGATGTAGGCCTATGGACTGAACAAGAAACCACCAAAAATTTTAACCAGTCATCGTTCTCACAACACTGAGGACCAGTCATTCGAAATGACTTCTCCATGCATTTTATGCATTGGTAAAAGCACTATGATGAAAAGTGTGATATGTTTTCAGGTATCTCCTATACTAATAGAGCCACATGCTCACCGGTTTGCCACATGATGTAGGCCTATGGACTGAACAAGAAACCACCAAAAATTTTAACCAGTCATCATTCTCACAACACTGAGGACCAGTCATTCGAAATGACTTCTCCATGCATTTTATGCATTGGTAAAAGCACTATGATGAAAAATGTGATATGTTTTCAGGTATCTCCTATACTAATAGAGCCACATGCTCACCGGTTTGCCACATGATGTAGGCCTATGGACTGAACAAGAAACCACCAAAAATTTTAACCAGTCATCGTTCTCACAACACTGAGGACCAGTCATTCAAAATGACTTCTCCATGCATTTTATGCATTGGTAAAAGCACTATGATGAAAAGTGTGATATGTTTTCAGGTATCTCCTATACTAATAGAGCCGCATGCTCACCGGTTTGCCACATGATGTAGGCCTATGGACTGAACAAGAAACCACCAAAAATTTTAACCAGTCATCGTTCTCACAACACTGAGGACCAGTCATTCGAAATGACTTCTCCATGCATTTTATGCATTGGTAAAAGCACTATGATGAAAAGTGTGATATGTTTTCAGGTATCTCCTATACTAATAGAGCCACATGCTCACCGGTTTGCCACATGATGTAGGCCTATGGACTGAACAAGAAACCACCAAAAATTTTAACCAGTCATCGTTCTCACAACACTGAGGACCAGTCATTCGAAATGACTTCTCCATGCATTTTATGCATTGGTAAAAGCACTATGATGAAAAGTGTGATATGTTTTCAGGTATCTCCTATACTAATAGAGCCACATGCTCACCGGTTTGCCACATGATGTAGGCCTATGGACTGAACAAGAAACCACCAAAAATTTTAACCAGTCATCATTCTCACAACACTGAGGACCAGTCATTCAAAATGACTTCTCCATGCATTTTATGCATTGGTAAAAGCACTATGATGAAAAGTGTGATATGTTTTCAGGTATCTCCTATACTAATAGAGCCACATGCTCACCGGTTTGCCACATGATGTAGGCCTATGGACTGAACAAGAAACCACCAAAAATTTTATCCAGTCATCGTTCTCACAACACTGAGGACCAGTCATTCGAAATGACTTCTCCATGCATTTTATGCATTGGTAAAAGCACTATGATGAAATGTGTGATATGTTTTCAGGTATCTCCTAAACTAATAGAGCCACATGCTCACCGGTTTGCCACATGATGTAGGCCTATGGACTGAACAAGAAACCACCAAAAATTTTAACCAGTCATCGTTCTCACAACACTGAGGACCAGTCATTCGAAATGACTTCTCCATGCATTTTATGCATTGGTAAAAGCACTATGATGAAAAGTGTGATATGTTTTCAGGTATCTCCTATACTAATAGAGCCACATGCTCACCGGTTTGCCACATGATGTAGGCCTATGGACTGAACAAGAAACCACCAAAAATTTTATCCAGTCATCGTTCTCACAACACTGAGGACCAGTCATTCGAAATGACTTCTCCATGCATTTTATGCATTGGTAAAAGCACTATGATGAAAAGTGTGATATGTTTTCAGGTATCTCCTATACTAATAGAGCCACATGCTCACCGGTTTGCCACATGATGTAGGCCTATGGACTGAACAAGAAACCACCAAAAATTTTAACCAGTCATCGTTCTCACAACACTGAGGACCAGTCATTCGAAATGACTTCTCCATGCATTTTATGCATTGGTAAAAGCACTATGATGAAAAGTGTGATATGTTTTCAGGTATCTCCTATACTAATAGAGCCACATGCTCACCGGTTTGCCACATGATGTAGGCCTATGGACTGAACAAGAAACCACCAAAAATTTTAACCAGTCATCGTTCTCACAACACTGAGGACCAGTCATTCGAAATGACTTCTCCATGCATTTTATGCATTGGTAAATGCACTATGATGAAAAGTGTGATATGTTTTCAGGTATCTCCTATACTAATAGAGCCACATGCTCACCGGTTTGCCACATGATGTAGGCCTATGGACTGAACAAGAAACCACCAAAAATTTTAACCAGTCATCGTTCTCACAACACTGAGGACCAGTCATTCGAAATGACTTCTCCATGCATTTTATGCATTGGTAAAAGCACTGTGATGAAAAGTGTGATATGTTTTCAGGTATCTCCTATACTAATAGAGCCACATGCTCACCGGTTTGCCACATGATGTAGGCCTATGGACTGAACAAGAAACCACCAAAAATTTTAACCAGTCATCGTTCTCACAACACTGAGGACCAGTCATTCGAAATGACTTCTCCATGCATTTTATGCATTGGTAAAAGCACTGTGATGAAAAGTGTGATATGTTTTCAGGTATCTCCTATACTAATAGAGCCACATGCTCACCGGTTTGCCACATGATGTAGGCCTATGGACTGAACAAGAAACCACCAAAAATTTTAACCAGTCATTGTTCTCACAACACTGAGGACCAGTCATTCGAAATGACTTCTCCATGCATTTTATGCATTGGTAAAAGCACTATGATGAAAAGTGTGATATGTTTTCAGGTATCTCCTATACTAATAGAGCCACATGCTCACCGGTTTGCCACATGATGTAGGCCTATGGACTGAACAAGAAACCACCAAAAATTTTAACCAGTCATCGTTCTCACAACACTGAGGACCAGTCATTCGAAATGACTTCTCCATGCATTTTATGCATTGGTAAAAGCACTATGATGAAAAGTGTGATATGTTTTCAGGTATCTCCTATACTAATAGAGCCACATGCTCACCGGTTTGCCACATGATGTAGGCCTATGGACTGAACAAGAAACCACCAAAAATTTTAACCAGTCATCGTTCTCACAACACTGAGGACCAGTCATTCGAAATGACTTCTCCATGCATTTTATGCATTGGTAAAAGCACTGTGATGAAAAGTGTGATATGTTTTCAGGTATCTCCTATACTAATAGAGCCACATGCTCACCGGTTTGCCACATGATGTAGGCCTATGGACTGAACAAGAAACCACCAAAAATTTTAACCAGTCATTGTTCTCACAACACTGAGGACCAGTCATTCGAAATGACTTCTCCATGCATTTTATGCATTGGTAAAAGCACTATGATGAAAAGTGTGATATGTTTTCAGGTATCTCCTATACTAATAGAGCCACATGCTCACCGGTTTGCCACATGATGTAGGCCTATGGACTGAACAAGAAACCACCAAAAATTTTAACCAGTCATCGTTCTCACAACACTGAGGACCAGTCATTCGAAATGACTTCTCCATGCATTTTATGCATTGGTAAAAGCACTATGATGAAAAGTGTGATATGTTTTCAGGTATCTCCTATACTAATAGAGCCACATGCTCACCGGTTTGCCACATGATGTAGGCCTATGGACTGAACAAGAAACCACCAAAAATTTTAACCAGTCATCGTTCTCACAACACTGAGGACCAGTCATTCGAAATGACTTCTCCATGCATTTTATGCATTGGTAAAAGCACTGTGATGAAAAGTGTGATATGTTTTCAGGTATCTCCTATACTAATAGAGCCACATGCTCACCGGTTTGCCACATGATGTAGGCCTATGGACTGAACAAGAAACCACCAAAAATCTTAACCAGTCATCGTTCTCACAACACTGAGGACCAGTCATTCGAAATGACTTCTCCATGCATTTTATGCATTGGTAAAAGCACTATGATGAAAAGTGTGATATGTTTTCAGGTATCTCCTATACTAATAGAGCCACATGCTCACCGGTTTGCCACATGATGTAGGCCTATGGACTGAACAAGAAACCACCAAAAATTTTAACCAGTCAATCGTTCTCACAACACTGAGGACCAGTCATTCGAAATGACTTCTCCATGCATTTTATGCATTGGTAAAAGCACTATGATGAAAAGTGTGATATGTTTTCAGGTATCTCCTATACTAATAGAGCCACATGCTCACCGGTTTGCCACATGATGTAGGCCTATGGACTGAACAAGAAACCACCAAAAATTTTAACCAGTCATCGTTCTCACAACACTGAGGACCAGTCATTCGAAATGACTTCTCCATGCATTTTATGCATTGGTAAAAGCAATATGATGAAAAGTGTGATATGTTTTCAGTTATCTCCTATACTAATAGAGCCACATGCTCACCGGTTTGCCGCATGATGTAGGCCTATGGACTGAACAAGAAACCACCAAAAATTTTAACCAGTCATCGTTCTCACAACACTGAGGACCAGTCATTCGAAATGACTTCTCCATGCATTTTATGCATTGGTAAATGCACTATGATGAAAAGTGTGATGTTTTCAGGTATCCCCTATACTAATAGAGCCACATGCTCACCGGTTTGCCACATGATGTAGGCCTATGGACTGAACAAGAAACCACCAAAAATTTTAACCAGTCATCATTCTCACAACACTGAGGACCAGTCATTCGAAATGACTTCTCCATGCATTTTATGCATTGGTAAAAGCACTATGATGAAAAGTGTGATATGTTTTCAGGTATCTCCTATACTAATAGAGCCACATGCTCACCGGTTTGCCACATGATGTAGGCCTATGGACTGAACAAGAAACCACCAAAAATTTTAACCAGTCATCGTTCTCACAACACTGAGGACCAGTCATTCGAAATGACTTCTCCATGCATTTTATGCATTGGTAAAAGCACTATGATGAAAAGTGTGATATGTTTTCAGGTATCTCCTATACTAATAGAGCCACATGCTCACCGGTTTGCCACATGATGTAGGCCTATGGACTGAACAAGAAACCACCAAAAATCTTAACCAGTCATCGTTCTCACAACACTGAGGACCAGTCATTCGAAATGACTTCTCCATGCATTTTATGCATTGGTAAAAGCACTATGATGAAAAGTGTGATATGTTTTCAGGTATCTCCTATACTAATAGAGCCACATGCTCACCGGTTTGCCACATGATGTAGGCCTATGGACTGAACAAGAAACCACCAAAAATTTTAACCAGTCAATCGTTCTCACAACACTGAGGACCAGTCATTCGAAATGACTTCTCCATGCATTTTATGCATTGGTAAAAGCACTATGATGAAAAGTGTGATATGTTTTCAGGTATCTCCTATACTAATAGAGCCACATGCTCACCGGTTTGCCACATGATGTAGGCCTATGGACTGAACAAGAAACCACCAAAAATTTTAACCAGTCATCGTTCTCACAACACTGAGGACCAGTCATTCGAAATGACTTCTCCATGCATTTTATGCATTGGTAAAAGCACTATGATGAAAAGTGTGATATGTTTTCAGTTATCTCCTATACTAATAGAGCCACATGCTCACCGGTTTGCCACATGATGTAGGCCTATGGACTGAACAAGAAACCACCAAAAATTTTAACCAGTCATCGTTCTCACAACACTGAGGACCAGTCATTCGAAATGACTTCTCCATGCATTTTATGCATTGGTAAAAGCACTATGATGAAAAGTGTGATGTTTTCAGGTATCCCCTATACTAATAGAGCCACATGCTCACCGGTTTGCCACATGATGTAGGCCTATGGACTGAACAAGAAACCACCAAAAATTTTAACCAGTCATCGTTCTCACAACACTGAGGACCAGTCATTCGAAATGACTTCTCCATGCATTTTATGCATTGGTAAAAGCACTATGATGAAAAGTGTGATATGTTTTCAGGTATCTCCTATACTAATAGAGCCACATGCTCACCGGTTTGCCACATGATGTAGGCCTATGGACTGAACAAGAAACCACCAAAAATTTTAACCAGTCATCGTTCTCACAACACTGAGGACCAGTCATTCGAAATGACTTCTCCATGCATTTTATGCATTGGTAAAAGCACTATGATGAAAAGTGTGATATGTTTTCAGGTATCTCCTATACTAATAGAGCCACATGCTCACCGGTTTGCCACATGATGTAGGCCTATGGACTGAACAAGAAACAACCAAAAATTTTAACCAGTTATCGTTCTCACAACACTGAGGACCAGTCATTCGAAATGACTTCTCCATGCATTTTATGCATTGGTAAAAGCACTATGATGAAAAGTGTGATATGTTTTCAGGTATCTCCTATACTAATAGAGCCACATGCTCACCGGTTTGCCACATGATGTAGGCCTATGGACTGAACAAGAAACCACCAAAAATTTTAACCAGTCATCGTTCTCACAACACTGAGGACCAGTCATTCGAAATGACTTCTCCATGCATTTTATGCATTGGT
>NW_027194643.1:0-28428 GCF_032444005.1 Ranitomeya imitator
ATTAGTATAGGAGATACCTGAAAACATATCACACTTTTCATCATAGTGCTTTTACCAATGCATAAAATGCATGGAGAAGTTATTTCGAATGACTGGTCCTCAGCGTTGTGAGAACGATGACTGGTTAAAATTTTTGGTGGTTTCTTGTTCAGTCCATAGGCCTACATCATGTGGCAAACCGGTGAGCATGTGGCTCTATTAGTATAGGAGATACCTGAAAACATATCACACTTTTCATCATAGTGCTTTTACCAATGCATAAAATGCATGGAGAAGTCATTTCGAATGACTGGTCCTCAGTGTTGTGAGAACGATGACTGGTTAAAATTTTTGGTGGTTTCTTGTTCAGTCCATAGGCCTACATCATGTGGCAAACCGGTGAGCATGTGGCTCTATTAGTATAGGAGATACCTGAAAACATATCACACTTTTCATCATAGTGCTTTTACCAATGCATAAAATGCATGGAGAAGTCATTTCGAATGACTGGTCCTCAGTGTTGTGAGAACGATGACTGGTTAAAATTTTTGGTGGTTTCTTGTTCAGTCTATAGGCCTACATCATGTGGCAAACCGGTGAGCATGTGGCTCTATTAGTATAGGAGATACCTGAAAACATATCACACTTTTCATCATAGTGCTTTTACCAATGCATAAAATGCATGGAGAAGTCATTTCGAATGACTGGTCCTCAGTGTTGTGAGAACAATGACTGGTTAAAATTTTTGGTGGTTTCTTGTTCAGTCCATAGGCCTACATCATGTGGCAAACCGGTGAGCATGTGGCTCTATTAGTATAGGAGATACCTGAAAACATATCACACTTTTCATCATAGTGCTTTTACCAATGCATAAAATGCATGGAGAAGTCATTTCGAATGACTGGTCCTCAGTGTTGTGAGAACGATGACTGGTTAAAATTTTTGGTGGTTTCTTGTTCAGTCGATAGGCCTACATCATGTGGCAAACCGGTGAGCATGTGGCTCTATTAGTATAGGAGATTCCTGAAAACATATCACACTTTTCATCATAGTGCTTTTACCAATGCATAAAATGCATGGAGAAGTCATTTCGAATGACTGGTCCTCAGTGTTGTGAGAACGATGACTGGTTAAAATTTTTGGTGGTTTCTTGTTCAGTCCATAGGCCTACATCATGTGGCAAACCGGTGAGCATGTGGCTCTATTAGTATAGGAAATACCTGAAAACATATCACACTTTTCATCATAGTGCTTTTACCAATGCATAAAATGCATGGAGAGGTCATTTCGAATGACTGGTCCTCAGTGTTGTGAGAACGATGACTGGTTAAAATTTTTGGTGGTTTCTTGTTCAGTCCATAGGCCTTCATCATGTGGCAAACCGGTGAGCATGTGGCTCTATTAGAATAGGAGATACCTGAAAACATATCACACTTTTCATCATAGTGCTTTTACCAATGCATAAAATGCATGGAGAAGTCATTTCGGATGACTGGTCCTCAGTGTTGTGAGAACGATGACTGGTTAAAATTTTTGGTGGTTTCTTGTTCAGTCCATAGGCCTACATCATGTGGCAAACCGGTGAGCATGTGGCTCTATTAGTATAGGAGATACCTGAAAACATATCACACTTTTCATCATAGTGCTTTTACCAATGCATAAAATGCATGGAGAAGTCATTTCGAATGACTGGTCCTCAGTGTTGTGAGAACGATGACTGGTTAAAATTTTTGGTGGTTTCTTGTTCAGTCCATAGGCCTACATCATGTGGCAAACCGGTGAGCATGTGGCTCTATTAGTATAGGAGATACCTGAAAACATATCACACTTTTCATCATAGTGCTTTTACCAATGCATAAAATGCATGGAGAAGTCATTTCGAATGACTGGTCCTCAGTGTTGTGAGAATGATGACTGGTTAAAATTTTTGGTGGTTTCTTGTTCAGTCCATAGGCCTACATCATGTGGCAAACCGGTGAGCATGTGGCTCTATTAGTATAGGAGATACCTGAAAACATATCACACTTTTCATCATAGTGCTTTTACCAATGCATAAAATGCATGGAGAAGTCATTTCGAATGACTGGTCCTCAGTGTTGTGAGAACGATGACTGGTTAAAATTTTTGGTGGTTTCTTGTTCAGTCCATAGGCCTACAGCATGTGGCAAACCGGTGAGCATGTGGCTCTATTAGTATAGGAGATACCTGAAAACATATCACACTTTTCATCATAGTGCTTTTACCAATGCACAAAATGCATGGAGAAGTCATTTCGAATGACTGGTCCTCAGTGTTGTGAGAACGATGACTGGTTAAAATTTTTGGTGGTTTCTTGTTCAGTCCATAGGCCTACATCATGTGGCAAACCGGTGAGCATGTGGCTCTATTAGTATAGGAAATACCTGAAAACATATCACACTTTTCATCATAGTGCTTTTACCAATGCATAAAATGCATGGAGAAGTCATTTCGGATGACTGGTCCTCAGTGTTGTGAGAACGATGACTGGTTAAAATTTTTGGTGGTTTCTTGTTCAGTCCATAGGCCTACATCATGTGGCAAACCGGTGAGCATGTGGCTCTATTAGTATAGGAGATACCTGAAAACATATTACACGTTTCATCATAGTGCTTTTACCAATGCATAAAATGCATGGAGAAGTCATTTCGGATGACTGGTCCTCAGTGTTGTGAGAACGATGACTGGTTAAAATTTTTGGTGGTTTCTTGTTCAGTCCATAGGCCTACATCATGTGGCAAACCGGTGAGCATGTGGCTCTATTAGTATAGGAGATACCTGAAAACATATCACACTTTTCATCATAGTGCTTTTACCAATGCATAAAATGCATGGAGAAGTCATTTCGAATGACTGGTCCTCAGTGTTGTGAGAACGATGACTGGTTAAAATTTTTGGTGGTTTCTTGTTCAGTCCATAGGCCTACATCATGTGGCAAACCGGTGAGCATGTGGCTCTATTAGTATAGGAGATACCTGAAAACATATCACACTTTTCATCATAGTGCTTTTACCAATGCATAAAATGCATGGAGAAGTCATTTCGAATGACTGGTCCTCAGTGTTGTGAGAACGATGACTGGTTAAAATTTTTGGTGGTTTCTTGTTCAGTCCACAGGCCTACATCATGTGGCAAACCGGTGAGCATGTGGCTCTATTAGTATAGGAGATACCTGAAAACATATCACACTTTTCATCATAGTGCTTTTACCAATGCATAAAATGCATGGAGAAGTCATTTCGAATGACTGGTCCTCAGTGTTGTGAGAACGATGACTGGTTAAAATTTTTGGTGGTTTCTTGTTCAGTCCATAGGCCTACATCATGTGGCAAACCGGTGAGCATGTGGCTCTATTAGTATAGGAGATACCTGAAAACATATCACACTTTTCATCATAGTGCTTTTACCAATGCATAAAATGCATGGAGAAGTCATTTCGAATGACTGGTCCTCAGTGTTGTGAGAACGATGACTGGTTAAAATTTTTGGTGGTTTCTTGTTCAGTCTATAGGCCTACATCATGTGGCAAACCGGTGAGCATGTGGCTCTATTAGTATAGGAGATACCTGAAAACATATCACACTTTTCATCATAGTGCTTTTACCAATGCATAAAATGCATGGAGAAGTCATTTCGAATGACTGGTCCTCAGTGTTGTGAGAACAATGACTGGTTAAAATTTTTGGTGGTTTCTTGTTCAGTCCATAGGCCTACATCATGTGGCAAACCGGTGAGCATGTGGCTCTATTAGTATAGGAGATACCTGAAAACATATCACACTTTTCATCATAGTGCTTTTACCAATGCATAAAATGCATGGAGAAGTCATTTCGAATGACTGGTCCTCAGTGTTGTGAGAACGATGACTGGTTAAAATTTTTGGTGGTTTCTTGTTCAGTCCATAGGCCTACATCATGTGGCAAACCGGTGAGCATGTGGCTCTATTAGTATAGGAGATACCTGAAAACATATCACACTTTTCATCATAGCGCTTTTACCAATGCATAAAATGCATGGAGAAGTCATTTCGAATGACTGGTCCTCAGTGTTGTGAGAACAATGACTGGTTAAAATTTTTGGTGGTTTCTTGTTCAGTCCATAGGCCTACATCATGTGGCAAACCGGTGAGCATGTGGCTCTATTAGTATAGGAGATACCTGAAAACATATCACACTTTTCATCATAGTGCTTTTACCAATGCATAAAATGCATGGAGAAGTCATTTCGAATGACTGGTCCTCAGTGTTGTGAGAACGATGACTGGTTAAAATTTTTGGTGGTTTCTTGTTCAGTCTATAGGCCTACATCATGTGGCAAACCGGTGAGCATGTGGCTCTATTAGTATAGGAGATACCTGAAAACATATCACACTTTTCATCATAGTGCTTTTACCAATGCATAAAATGCATGGAGAAGTCATTTCGAATGACTGGTCCTCAGTGTTGTGAGAACAATGACTGGTTAAAATTTTTGGTGGTTTCTTGTTCAGTCCATAGGCCTACATCATGTGGCAAACCGGTGAGCATGTGGCTCTATTAGTATAGGAGATACCTGAAAACATATCACACTTTTCATCATAGTGCTTTTACCAATGCATAAAATGCATGGAGAAGTCATTTCGAATGACTGGTCCTCAGTGTTGTGAGAACGATGACTGTTTAAAATTTTTGGTGGTTTCTTGTTCAGTCCATAGGCCTACATCATGTGGCAAACCGGTGAGCATGTGGCTCTATTAGTATAGGAGATACCTGAAAACATATCACACTTTTCATCATAGTGCTTTTACCAATGCATAAAATGCATGGAGAAGTCATTTCGAATGACTGGTCCTCAGTGTTGTGAGAACGATGACTGGTTAAAATTTTTGGTGGTTTCTTGTTCAGTCCACAGGCCTACATCATGTGGCAAACCGGTGAGCATGTGGCTCTATTAGTATAGGAGATACCTGAAAACATATCACACTTTTCATCATAGTGCTTTTACCAATGCATAAAATGCATGGAGAAGTCATTTCGAATGACTGGTCCTCAGTGTTGTGAGAACGATGACTGGTTAAAATTTTTGGTGGTTTCTTGTTCAGTCCATAGGCCTACATCATGTGGCAAACCGGTGAGCATGTGGCTCTATTAGTATAGGAGATACCTGAAAACATATCACACTTTTCATCATAGTGCTTTTACCAATGCATAAAATGCATGGAGAAGTCATTTCGAATGACTGGTCCTCAGTGTTGTGAGAACGATGACTGGTTAAAATTTTTGGTGGTTTCTTGTTCAGTCTATAGGCCTACATCATGTGGCAAACCGGTGAGCATGTGGCTCTATTAGTATAGGAGATACCTGAAAACATATCACACTTTTCATCATAGTGCTTTTACCAATGCATAAAATGCATGGAGAAGTCATTTCGAATGACTGGTCCTCAGTGTTGTGAGAACAATGACTGGTTAAAATTTTTGGTGGTTTCTTGTTCAGTCCATAGGCCTACATCATGTGGCAAACCGGTGAGCATGTGGCTCTATTAGTATAGGAGATACCTGAAAACATATCACACTTTTCATCATAGTGCTTTTACCAATGCATAAAATGCATGGAGAAGTCATTTCGAATGACTGGTCCTCAGTGTTGTGAGAACGATGACTGGTTAAAATTTTTGGTGGTTTCTTGTTCAGTCCATAGGCCTACATCATGTGGCAAACCGGTGAGCATGTGGCTCTATTAGTATAGGAGATACCTGAAAACATATCACACTTTTCATCATAGTGCTTTTACCAATGCATAAAATGCATGGAGAAGTCATTTCGAATGACTGGTCCTCAGTGTTGTGAGAACAATGACTGGTTAAAATTTTTGGTGGTTTCTTGTTCAGTCCATAGGCCTACATCATGTGGCAAACCGGTGAGCATGTGGCTCTATTAGTATAGGAGATACCTGAAAACATATCACACTTTTCATCATAGTGCTTTTACCAATGCATAAAATGCATGGAGAAGTCATTTCGAATGACTGGTCCTCAGTGTTGTGAGAACGATGACTGGTTAAAATTTTTGGTGGTTTCTTGTTCAGTCTATAGGCCTACATCATGTGGCAAACCGGTGAGCATGTGGCTCTATTAGTATAGGAGATACCTGAAAACATATCACACTTTTCATCATAGTGCTTTTACCAATGCATAAAATGCATGGAGAAGTCATTTCGAATGACTGGTCCTCAGTGTTGTGAGAACAATGACTGGTTAAAATTTTTGGTGGTTTCTTGTTCAGTCCATAGGCCTACATCATGTGGCAAACCGGTGAGCATGTGGCTCTATTAGTATAGGAGATACCTGAAAACATATCACACTTTTCATCATAGTGCTTTTACCAATGCATAAAATGCATGGAGAAGTCATTTCGAATGACTGGTCCTCAGTGTTGTGAGAACGATGACTGTTTAAAATTTTTGGTGGTTTCTTGTTGAGTCCATAGGCCTACATCATGTGGCAAACCGGTGAGCATGTGGCTCTATTAGTATAGGAGATACCTGAAAACATATCACACTTTTCATCATAGTGCTTTTACCAATGCATAAAATGCATGGAGAAGTCATTTCGAATGACTGGTCCTCAGTGTTGTGAGAACAATGACTGGTTAAAATTTTTGGTGGTTTCTTGTTCAGTCCATAGGCCTACATCATGTGGCAAACCGGTGAGCATGTGGCTCTATTAGTATAGGAGATACCTGAAAACATATCACACTTTTCATCATAGTGCTTTTACCAATGCATAAAATGCATGGAGAAGTCATTTCGAATGACTGGTCCTCAGTGTTGTGAGAATGATGACTGGTTAAAATTTTTGGTGGTTTCTTGTTCAGTCCATAGGCCTACATCATGTGGCAAACCGGTGAGCATGTGGCTCTATTAGTATAGGAGATACCTGAAAACATATCACACTTTTCATCATAGTGCTTTTACCAATGCATAAAATGCATGGAGAAGTCATTTCGAATGACTGGTCCTCAGTGTTGTGAGAACAATGACTGGTTAAAATTTTTGGTGGTTTCTTGTTCAGTCCATAGGCCTACATCATGTGGCAAACCGGTGAGCATGTGGCTCTATTAGTATAGGAGATACCTGAAAACATATCACACTTTTCATCATAGTGCTTTTACCAATGCATAAAATGCATGGAGAAGTCATTTCGAATGACTGGTCCTCAGTGTTGTGAGAATGATGACTGGTTAAAATTTTTGGTGGTTTCTTGTTCAGTCCATAGGCCTACATCATGTGGCAAACCGGTGAGCATGTGGCTCTATTAGTATAGGAGATACCTGAAAACATATCACACTTTTCATCATAGTGCTTTTACCAATGCATAAAATGCATGGAGAAGTCATTTCGAATGACTGGTCCTCAGTGTTGTGAGAACGATGACTGGTTAAAATTTTTGGTGGTTTCTTGTTCAGTCCATAGGCCTACATCATGTGGCAAACCGGTGAGCATGTGGCTCTATTAGTATAGGAGATACCTGAAAACATATCACACTTTTCATCATAGTGCTTTTACTAATGCATAAAATGCATGGAGAAGTCATTTCGAATGACTGGTCCTCAGTGTTGTGAGAACGATGACTGGTTAAAATTTTTGGTGGTTTCTTGTTCAGTCTATAGGCCTACATCATGTGGCAAACCGGTGAGCATGTGGCTCTATTAGTATAGGAGATACCTGAAAACATATCACACTTTTCATCATAGTGCTTTTACCAATGCATAAAATGCATGGAGAAGTCATTTCGAATGACTGGTCCTCAGTGTTGTGAGAACAATGACTGGTTAAAATTTTTGGTGGTTTCTTGTTCAGTCCATAGGCCTACATCATGTGGCAAACCGGTGAGCATGTGGCTCTATTAGTATAGCAGATACCTGAAAACATATCACACTTTTCATCATAGTGCTTTTACCAATGCATAAAATGCATGGAGAAGTCATTTCGAATGACTGGTCCTCAGTGTTGTGAGAACGATGACTGTTTAAAATTTTTGGTGGTTTCTTGTTCAGTCCATAGGCCTACATCATGTGGCAAACCGGTGAGCATGTGGCTCTATTAGTATAGGAGATACCTGAAAACATATCACACTTTTCATCATAGTGCTTTTACCAATGCATAAAATGCATGGAGAAGTCATTTCGAATGACTGGTCCTCAGTGTTGTGAGAACAATGACTGGTTAAAATTTTTGGTGGTTTCTTGTTCAGTCCATAGGCCTACATCATGTGGCAAACCGGTGAGCATGTGGCTCTATTAGTATAGGAGATACCTGAAAACATATCACACTTTTCATCATAGTGCTTTTACCAATGCATAAAATGCATGGAGAAGTCATTTCGAATGACTGGTCCTCAGTGTTGTGAGAATGATGACTGGTTAAAATTTTTGGTGGTTTCTTGTTCAGTCCATAGGCCTACATCATGTGGCAAACCGGTGAGCATGTGGCTCTATTAGTATAGGAGATACCTGAAAACATATCACACTTTTCATCATAGTGCTTTTACCAATGCATAAAATGCATGGAGAAGTCATTTCGAATGACTGGTCCTCAGTGTTGTGAGAACGATGACTGGTTAAAATTTTTGGTGGTTTCTTGTTCAGTCCATAGGCCTACATCATGTGGCAAACCGGTGAGCATGTGGCTCTATTAGTATAGGAGATACCTGAAAACATATCACACTTTTCATCATAGTGCTTTTACCAATGCATAAAATGCATGGAGAAGTCATTTCGAATGACTGGTCCTCAGTGTTGTGAGAACAATGACTGGTTAAAATTTTTGGTGGTTTCTTGTTCAGTCCATAGGCCTACATCATGTGGCAAACCGGTGAGCATGTGGCTCTATTAGTATAGGAGATACCTGAAAACATATCACACTTTTCATCATAGTGCTTTTACCAATGCATAAAATGCATGGAGAAGTCATTTCGAATGACTGGTCCTCAGTGTTGTGAGAATGATGACTGGTTAAAATTTTTGGTGGTTTCTTGTTCAGTCCATAGGCCTACATCATGTGGCAAACCGGTGAGCATGTGGCTCTATTAGTATAGGAGATACCTGAAAACATATCACACTTTTCATCATAGTGCTTTTACCAATGCATAAAATGCATGGAGAAGTCATTTCGAATGACTGGTCCTCAGTGTTGTGAGAACAATGACTGGTTAAAATTTTTGGTGGTTTCTTGTTCAGTCCATAGGCCTACATCATGTGGCAAACCGGTGAGCATGTGGCTCTATTAGTATAGGAGATACCTGAAAACATATCACACTTTTCATCATAGTGCTTTTACCAATGCATAAAATGCATGGAGAAGTCATTTCGAATGACTGGTCCTCAGTGTTGTGAGAATGATGACTGGTTAAAATTTTTGGTGGTTTCTTGTTCAGTCCATAGGCCTACATCATGTGGCAAACCGGTGAGCATGTGGCTCTATTAGTATAGGAGATACCTGAAAACATATCACACTTTTCATCATAGTGCTTTTACCAATGCATAAAATGCATGGAGAAGTCATTTCGAATGACTGGTCCTCAGTGTTGTGAGAACGATGACTGGTTAAAATTTTTGGTGGTTTCTTGTTCAGTCCATAGGCCTACATCATGTGGCAAACCGGTGAGCATGTGGCTCTATTAGTATAGGAGATACCTGAAAACATATCACACTTTTCATCATAGTGCTTTTACCAATGCATAAAATGCATGGAGAAGTCATTTCGAATGACTGGTCCTCAGTGTTGTGAGAACGATGACTGGTTAAAATTTTTGGTGGTTTCTTGTTCAGTCTATAGGCCTACATCATGTGGCAAACCGGTGAGCATGTGGCTCTATTAGTATAGGAGATACCTGAAAACATATCACACTTTTCATCATAGTGCTTTTACCAATGCATAAAATGCATGGAGAAGTCATTTCGAATGACTGGTCCTCAGTGTTGTGAGAACAATGACTGGTTAAAATTTTTGGTGGTTTCTTGTTCAGTCCATAGGCCTACATCATGTGGCAAACCGGTGAGCATGTGGCTCTATTAGTATAGGAGATACCTGAAAACATATCACACTTTTCATCATAGTGCTTTTACCAATGCATAAAATGCATGGAGAAGTCATTTCGAATGACTGGTCCTCAGTGTTGTGAGAACGATGACTGTTTAAAATTTTTGGTGGTTTCTTGTTCAGTCCATAGGCCTACATCATGTGGCAAACCGGTGAGCATGTGGCTCTATTAGTATAGGAGATACCTGAAAACATATCACACTTTTCATCATAGTGCTTTTACCAATGCATAAAATGCATGGAGAAGTCATTTCGAATGACTGGTCCTCAGTGTTGTGAGAACAATGACTGGTTAAAATTTTTGGTGGTTTCTTGTTCAGTCCATAGGCCTACATCATGTGGCAAACCGGTGAGCATGTGGCTCTATTAGTATAGGAGATACCTGAAAACATATCACACTTTTCATCATAGTGCTTTTACCAATGCATAAAATGCATGGAGAAGTCATTTCGAATGACTGGTCCTCAGTGTTGTGAGAATGATGACTGGTTAAAATTTTTGGTGGTTTCTTGTTCAGTCCATAGGCCTACATCATGTGGCAAACCGGTGAGCATGTGGCTCTATTAGTATAGGAGATACCTGAAAACATATCACACTTTTCATCATAGTGCTTTTACCAATGCATAAAATGCATGGAGAAGTCATTTCGAATGACTGGTCCTCAGTGTTGTGAGAACGATGACTGGTTAAAATTTTTGGTGGTTTCTTGTTCAGTCCATAGGCCTACATTATGTGGCAAACCGGTGAGCATGTGGCTCTATTAGTATAGGAAATACCTGAAAACATATCACACTTTTCATCATAGTGCTTTTACCAATGCATAAAATGCATGGAGAGGTCATTTCGAATGACTGGTCCTCAGTGTTGTGAGAACGATGACTGGTTAAAATTTTTGGTGGTTTCTTGTTCAGTCCATAGGCCTTCATCATGTGGCAAACCAGTGAGCATGTGGCTCTATTAGAATAGGAGATACCTGAAAACATATCACACTTTTCATCATAGTGCTTTTACCAATGCATAAAATGCATGGAGAGGTCATTTCGAATGACTGGTCCTCAGTGTTGTGAGAACGATGACTGGTTAAAATTTTTGGTGGTTTCTTGTTCAGTCCATAGGCCTACATCATGTGGCAAACCGGTGAGCATGTGGCTCTATTAGTATAGGAGATACCTGAAAACATATCACACTTTTCATCATAGTGCTTTTACCAATGCATAAAATGCATGGAGAAGTCATTTCGAATGACTGGTCCTCAGTGTTGTGAGAATGATGACTGGTTAAAATTTTTGGTGGTTTCTTGTTCAGTCCATAGGCCTACATCATGTGGCAAACCGGTGAGCATGTGGCTCTATTAGTATAGGAGATACCTGAAAACATATCACACTTTTCATCATAGTGCTTTTACCAATGCATAAAATGCATGGAGAAGTCATTTCGAATGACTGGTCCTCAGTGTTGTGAGAACGATGACTGGTTAAAATTTTTGGTGGTTTCTTGTTCAGTCTATAGGCCTACATCATGTGGCAAACCGGTGAGCATGTGGCTCTATTAGTATAGGAGATACCTGAAAACATATCACACTTTTCATCATAGTGCTTTTACCAATGCATAAAATGCATGGAGAAGTCATTTCGAATGACTGGTCCTCAGTGTTGTGAGAACGATGACTGGTTAAAATTTTTGGTGGTTTCTTGTTCAGTCCATAGGCCTACATCATGTGGCAAACCGGTGAGCATGTGGCTCTATTAGTATAGGAGATACCTGAAAACATATCACACTTTTCATCATAGTGCTTTTACCAATGCATAAAATGCATGGAGAAGTCATTTCGAATGACTGGTCCTCAGTGTTGTGAGAACGATGACTGGTTAAAATTTTTGGTGGTTTCTTGTTCAGTCCATAGGCCTACATCATGTGGCAAACCGGTGAGCATGTGGCTCTATTAGTATAGGAAATACCTGAAAACATATCACACTTTTCATCATAGTGCTTTTACCAATGCATAAAATGCATGGAGAGGTCATTTCGAATGACTGGTCCTCAGTGTTGTGAGAACGATGACTGGTTAAAATTTTTGGTGGTTTCTTGTCCAGTCCATAGGCCTACATCATGTGGCAAACCGGTGAGCATGTGGCTCTATTAGTATAGGAAATACCTGAAAACATATCACACTTTTCATCATAGTGCTTTTACCAATGCATAAAATGCATGGAGAAGTCATTTCGGATGACTGGTCCTCAGTGTTGTGAGAACGATGACTGGTTAAAATTTTTGGTGGTTTCTTGTTCAGTCCATAGGCCTACATCATGTGGCAAACCGGTGAGCATGTGGCTCTATTAGTATAGGAGATACCTGAAAACATATTACACTTTTCATCATAGTGCTTTTACCAATGCATAAAATGCATGGAGAAGTCATTTCGGATGACTGGTCCTCAGTGTTGTGAGAACGATGACTGGTTAAAATTTTTGGTGGTTTCTTGTTCAGTCCATAGGCCTACATCATGTGGCAAACCGGTGAGCATGTGGCTCTATTAGTATAGGAGATACCTGAAAACATATCACACTTTTCATCATAGTGCTTTTACCAATGCATAAAATGCATGGAGAAGTCATTTCGAATGACTGGTCCTCAGTGTTGTGAGAACGATGACTGGTTAAAATTTTTGGTGGTTTCTTGTTCAGTCCATAGGCCTACATCATGTGGCAAACCGGTGAGCATGTGGCTCTATTAGTATAGGAGATACCTGAAAACATATCACACTTTTCATCATAGTGCTTTTACCAATGCATAAAATGCATGGAGAAGTCATTTCGAATGACTGGTCCTCAGTGTTGTGAGAACGATGACTGGTTAAAATTTTTGGTGGTTTCTTGTTCAGTCCACAGGCCTACATCATGTGGCAAACCGGTGAGCATGTGGCTCTATTAGTATAGGAGATACCTGAAAACATATCACACTTTTCATCATAGTGCTTTTACCAATGCATAAAATGCATGGAGAAGTCATTTCGAATGACTGGTCCTCAGTGTTGTGAGAACGATGACTGGTTAAAATTTTTGGTGGTTTCTTGTTCAGTCCATAGGCCTACATCATGTGGCAAACCGGTGAGCATGTGGCTCTATTAGTATAGGAGATACCTGAAAACATATCACACTTTTCATCATAGTGCTTTTACCAATGCATAAAATGCATGGAGAAGTCATTTCGAATGACTGGTCCTCAGTGTTGTGAGAACGATGACTGGTTAAAATTTTTGGTGGTTTCTTGTTCAGTCTATAGGCCTACATCATGTGGCAAACCGGTGAGCATGTGGCTCTATTAGTATAGGAGATACCTGAAAACATATCACACTTTTCATCATAGTGCTTTTACCAATGCATAAAATGCATGGAGAAGTCATTTCGAATGACTGGTCCTCAGTGTTGTGAGAACAATGACTGGTTAAAATTTTTGGTGGTTTCTTGTTCAGTCCATAGGCCTACATCATGCGGCAAACCGGTGAGCATGTGGCTCTATTAGTATAGGAGATACCTGAAAACATATCACACTTTTCATCATAGTGCTTTTACCAATGCATAAAATGCATGGAGAAGTCATTTCGAATGACTGGTCCTCAGTGTTGTGAGAACGATGACTGGTTAAAATTTTTGGTGGTTTCTTGTTCAGTCCATAGGCCTACATCATGTGGCAAACCGGTGAGCATGTGGCTCTATTAGTATAGGAGATACCTGAAAACATATCACACTTTTCATCATAGTGCTTTTACCAATGCATAAAATGCATGGAGAAGTCATTTCGAATGACTGGTCCTCAGTGTTGTGAGAACGATGACTGGTTAAAATTTTTGGTGGTTTCTTGTTCAGTCTATAGGCCTACATCATGTGGCAAACCGGTGAGCATGTGGCTCTATTAGTATAGGAGATACCTGAAAACATATCACACTTTTCATCATAGTGCTTTTACCAATGCATAAAATGCATGGAGAAGTCATTTCGAATGACTGGTCCTCAGTGTTGTGAGAACAATGACTGGTTAAAATTTTTGGTGGTTTCTTGTTCAGTCCATAGGCCTACATCATGTGGCAAACCGGTGAGCATGTGGCTCTATTAGTATAGGAGATACCTGAAAACATATCACACTTTTCATCATAGTGCTTTTACCAATGCATAAAATGCATGGAGAAGTCATTTCGAATGACTGGTCCTCAGTGTTGTGAGAACGATGACTGGTTAAAATTTTTGGTGGTTTCTTGTTCAGTCCATAGGCCTACATCATGTGGCAAACCGGTGAGCATGTGGCTCTATTAGTATAGGAGATACCTGAAAACATATCACACTTTTCATCATAGTGCTTTTACCAATGCATAAAATGCATGGAGAAGTCATTTCGATGACTGGTCCTCAGTGTTGTGAGAACGATGACTGGTTAAAATTTTTGGTGGTTTCTTGTTCAGTCCATAGGCCTACATCATGTGGCAAACCGGTGAGCATGTGGCTCTATTAGTATAGGAGATACCTGAAAACATATCACACTTTTCATCATAGTGCTTTTACCAATGCATAAAATGCATGGAGAAGTCATTTCGAATGACTGGTCCTCAGTGTTGTGAGAACGATGACTGGTTAAAATTTTTGGTGGTTTCTTGTTCAGTCCATAGGCCTACATCATGTGGCAAACCGGTGAGCATGTGGCTCTATTAGTATAGGAGATACCTGAAAACATATCACACTTTTCATCATAGTGCTTTTACCAATGCATAAAATGCATGGAGAAGTCATTTCGAATGACTGGTCCTCAGTGTTGTGAGAACGATGACTGGTTAAAATTTTTGGTGGTTTCTTGTTCAGTCCATAGGCCTACATCATGTGGCAAACCGGTGAGCATGTGGCTCTATTAGTATAGGAGATACCTGAAAACATATCACACTTTTCATCATAGTGCTTTTACCAATGCATAAAATGCATGGAGAAGTCATTTCGAATGACTGGTCCTCAGTGTTGTGAGAATGATGACTGGTTAAAATTTTTGGTGGTTTCTTGTTCAGTCCATAGGCCTACATCATGTGGCAAACCGGTGAGCATGTGGCTCTATTAGTATAGGAGATACCTGAAAACATATCACACTTTTCATCATAGTGCTTTTACCAATGCATAAAATGCATGGAGAAGTCATTTCGAATGACTGGTCCTCAGTGTTGTGAGAACGATGACTGGTTAAAATTTTTGGTGGTTTCTTGTTCAGTCCATAGGCCTACATCATGTGGCAAACCGGTGAGCATGTGGCTCTATTAGTATAGGAGATACCTGAAAACATATCACACTTTTCATCATAGTGCTTTTACCAATGCATAAAATGCATGGAGAAGTCATTTCGAATGACTGGTCCTCAGTGTTGTGAGAACGATGACTGGTTAAAATTTTTGGTGGTTTCTTGTTCAGTCCATAGGCCTACATCATGTGGCAAACCGGTGAGCATGTGGCTCTATTAGTATAGGAGATACCTGAAAACATATCACACTTTTCATCATAGTGCTTTTACCAATGCATAAAATGCATGGAGAAGTCATTTCGAATGACTGGTCCTCAGTGTTGTGAGAATGATGACTGGTTAAAATTTTTGGTGGTTTCTTGTTCAGTCCATAGGCCTACATCATGTGGCAAACCGGTGAGCATGTGGCTCTATTAGTATAGGAGATACCTGAAAACATATCACACTTTTCATCATAGTGCTTTTACCAATGCATAAAATGCATGGAGAAGTCATTTCGAATGACTGGTCCTCAGTGTTGTGAGAACGATGACTGGTTAAAATTTTTGGTGGTTTCTTGTTCAGTCCATAGGCCTACATCATGTGGCAAACCGGTGAGCATGTGGCTCTATTAGTATAGGAGATACCTGAAAACATATCACACTTTTCATCATAGTGCTTTTACCAATGCATAAAATGCATGGAGAAGTCATTTCGAATGACTGGTCCTCAGTGTTGTGAGAATGATGACTGGTTAAAATTTTTGGTGGTTTCTTGTTCAGTCCATAGGCCTACATCATGTGGCAAACCGGTGAGCATGTGGCTCTATTAGTATAGGAGATACCTGAAAACATATCACACTTTTCATCATAGTGCTTTTACCAATGCATAAAATGCATGGAGAAGTCATTTCGAATGACTGGTCCTCAGTGTTGTGAGAACGATGACTGGTTAAAATTTTTGGTGGTTTCTTGTTCAGTCCATAGGCCTACATCATGTGGCAAACCGGTGAGCATGTGGCTCTATTAGTATAGGAGATACCTGAAAACATATCACACTTTTCATCATAGTGCTTTTACCAATGCATAAAATGCATGGAGAAGTCATTTCGAATGACTGGTCCTCAGTGTTGTGAGAATGATGACTGGTTAAAATTTTTGGTGGTTTCTTGTTCAGTCCATAGGCCTACATCATGTGGCAAACCGGTGAGCATGTGGCTCTATTAGTATAGGAGATACCTGAAAACATATCACACTTTTCATCATAGTGCTTTTACCAATGCATAAAATGCATGGAGAAGTCATTTCGAATGACTGGTCCTCAGTGTTGTGAGAACGATGACTGGTTAAAATTTTTGGTGGTTTCTTGTTCAGTCCATAGGCCTACATCATGTGGCAAACCGGTGAGCATGTGGCTCTATTAGTATAGGAGATACCTGAAAACATATCACACTTTTCATCATAGTGCTTTTACCAATGCATAAAATGCATGGAGAAGTCATTTCGAATGACTGGTCCTCAGTGTTGTGAGAATGATGACTGGTTAAAATTTTTGGTGGTTTCTTGTTCAGTCCATAGGCCTACATCATGTGGCAAACCGGTGAGCATGTGGCTCTATTAGTATAGGAGATACCTGAAAACATATCACACTTTTCATCATAGTGCTTTTACCAATGCATAAAATGCATGGAGAAGTCATTTCGAATGACTGGTCCTCAGTGTTGTGAGAACGATGACTGGTTAAAATTTTTGGTGGTTTCTTGTTCAGTCCATAGGCCTACATCATGTGGCAAACCGGTGAGCATGTGGCTCTATTAGTATAGGAGATACCTGAAAACATATCACACTTTTCATCATAGTGCTTTTACCAATGCATAAAATGCATGGAGAAGTCATTTCGAATGACTGGTCCTCAGTGTTGTGAGAATGATGACTGGTTAAAATTTTTGGTGGTTTCTTGTTCAGTCCATAGGCCTACATCATGTGGCAAACCGGTGAGCATGTGGCTCTATTAGTATAGGAGATACCTGAAAACATATCACACTTTTCATCATAGTGCTTTTACCAATGCATAAAATGCATGGAGAAGTCATTTCGAATGACTGGTCCTCAGTGTTGTGAGAACGATGACTGGTTAAAATTTTTGGTGGTTTCTTGTTCAGTCCATAGGCCTACATCATGTGGCAAACCGGTGAGCATGTGGCTCTATTAGTATAGGAGATACCTGAAAACATATCACACTTTTCATCATAGTGCTTTTACCAATGCATAAAATGCATGGAGAAGTCATTTCGAATGACTGGTCCTCAGTGTTGTGAGAACGATGACTGGTTAAAATTTTTGGTGGTTTCTTGTTCAGTCCATAGGCCTACATCATGTGGCAAACCGGTGAGCATGTGGCTCTATTAGTATAGGAGATACCTGAAAACATATCACACTTTTCATCATAGTGCTTTTACCAATGCATAAAATGCATGGAGAAGTCATTTCGAATGACTGGTCCTCAGTGTTGTGAGAATGATGACTGGTTAAAATTTTTGGTGGTTTCTTGTTCAGTCCATAGGCCTACATCATGTGGCAAACCGGTGAGCATGTGGCTCTATTAGTATAGGAGATACCTGAAAACATATCACACTTTTCATCATAGTGCTTTTACCAATGCATAAAATGCATGGAGAAGTCATTTCGAATGACTGGTCCTCAGTGTTGTGAGAACGATGACTGGTTAAAATTTTTGGTGGTTTCTTGTTCAGTCCATAGGCCTACATCATGTGGCAAACCGGTGAGCATGTGGCTCTATTAGTATAGGAGATACCTGAAAACATATCACACTTTTCATCATAGTGCTTTTACCAATGCATAAAATGCATGGAGAAGTCATTTCGAATGACTGGTCCTCAGTGTTGTGAGAATGATGACTGGTTAAAATTTTTGGTGGTTTCTTGTTCAGTCCATAGGCCTACATCATGTGGCAAACGGTGAGCATGTGGCTCTATTAGTATAGGAGATACCTGAAAACATATCACACTTTTCATCATAGTGCTTTTACCAATGCATAAAATGCATGGAGAAGTCATTTCGAATGACTGGTCCTCAGTGTTGTGAGAACGATGACTGGTTAAAATTTTTGGTGGTTTCTTGTTCAGTCCATAGGCCTACATCATGTGGCAAACCGGTGAGCATGTGGCTCTATTAGTATAGGAGATACCTGAAAACATATCACACTTTTCATCATAGTGCTTTTACCAATGCATAAAATGCATGGAGAAGTCATTTCGAATGACTGGTCCTCAGTGTTGTGAGAACGATGACTGGTTAAAATTTTTGGTGGTTTCTTGTTCAGTCCATAGGCCTACATCATGTGGCAAACCGGTGAGCATGTGGCTCTATTAGTATAGGAGATACCTGAAAACATATCACACTTTTCATCATAGTGCTTTTACCAATGCATAAAATGCATGGAGAAGTCATTTCGAATGACTGGTCCTCAGTGTTGTGAGAACGATGACTGGTTAAAATTTTTGGTGGTTTCTTGTTCAGTCCATAGGCCTACATCATGTGGCAAACCGGTGAGCATGTGGCTCTATTAGTATAGGAGATACCTGAAAACATATCACACTTTTCATCATAGTGCTTTTACCAATGCATAAAATGCATGGAGAAGTCATTTCGAATGACTGGTCCTCAGTGTTGTGAGAACGATGACTGGTTAAAATTTTTGGTGGTTTCTTGTTCAGTCCATAGGCCTACATCATGTGGCAAACCGGTGAGCATGTGGCTCTATTAGTATAGGAGATACCTGAAAACATATCACACTTTTCATCATAGTGCTTTTACCAATGCATAAAATGCATGGAGAAGTCATTTCGAATGACTGGTCCTCAGTGTTGTGAGAACGATGACTGGTTAAAATTTTTGGTGGTTTCTTGTTCAGTCCATAGGCCTACATCATGTGGCAAACCGGTGAGCATGTGGCTCTATTAGTATAGGAGATACCTGAAAACATATCACACTTTTCATCATAGTGCTTTTACCAATGCATAAAATGCATGGAGAAGTCATTTCGAATGACTGGTCCTCAGTGTTGTGAGAACGATGACTGGTTAAAATTTTTGGTGGTTTCTTGTTCAGTCCATAGGCCTACATCATGTGGCAAACCGGTGAGCATGTGGCTCTATTAGTATAGGAGATACCTGAAAACATATCACACTTTTCATCATAGTGCTTTTACCAATGCATAAAATGCATGGAGAAGTCATTTCGAATGACTGGTCCTCAGTGTTGTGAGAACGATGACTGGTTAAAATTTTTGGTGGTTTCTTGTTCAGTCCATAGGCCTACATCATGTGGCAAACCGGTGAGCATGTGGCTCTATTAGTATAGGAGATACCTGAAAACATATCACACTTTTCATCATAGTGCTTTTACCAATGCATAAAATGCATGGAGAAGTCATTTCGAATGACTGGTCCTCAGTGTTGTGAGAACGATGACTGGTTAAAATTTTTGGTGGTTTCTTGTTCAGTCCATAGGCCTACATCATGTGGCAAACCGGTGAGCATGTGGCTCTATTAGTATAGGAGATACCTGAAAACATATCACACTTTTCATCATAGTGCTTTTACCAATGCATAAAATGCATGGAGAAGTCATTTCGAATGACTGGTCCTCAGTGTTGTGAGAACGATGACTGGTTAAAATTTTTGGTGGTTTCTTGTTCAGTCCATAGGCCTACATCATGTGGCAAACCGGTGAGCATGTGGCTCTATTAGTATAGGAGATACCTGAAAACATATCACACTTTTCATCATAGTGCTTTTACCAATGCATAAAATGCATGGAGAAGTCATTTCGAATGACTGGTCCTCAGTGTTGTGAGAACGATGACTGGTTAAAATTTTTGGTGGTTTCTTGTTCAGTCCATAGGCCTACATCATGTGGCAAACCGGTGAGCATGTGGCTCTATTAGTATAGGAGATACCTGAAAACATATCACACTTTTCATCATAGTGCTTTTACCAATGCATAAAATGCATGGAGAAGTCATTTCGAATGACTGGTCCTCAGTGTTGTGAGAACGATGACTGGTTAAAATTTTTGGTGGTTTCTTGTTCAGTCCATAGGCCTACATCATGTGGCAAACCGGTGAGCATGTGGCTCTATTAGTATAGGAGATACCTGAAAACATATCACACTTTTCATCATAGTGCTTTTACCAATGCATAAAATGCATGGAGAAGTCATTTCGAATGACTGGTCCTCAGTGTTGTGAGAACGATGACTGGTTAAAATTTTTGGTGGTTTCTTGTTCAGTCCATAGGCCTACATCATGTGGCAAACCGGTGAGCATGTGGCTCTATTAGTATAGGAGATACCTGAAAACATATCACACTTTTCATCATAGTGCTTTTACCAATGCATAAAATGCATGGAGAAGTCATTTCGAATGACTGGTCCTCAGTGTTGTGAGAACGATGACTGGTTAAAATTTTGGTGGTTTCTTGTTCAGTCCATAGGCCTACATCATGTGGCAAACCGGTGAGCATGTGGCTCTATTAGTATAGGAGATACCTGAAAACATATCACACTTTTCATCATAGTGCTTTTACCAATGCATAAAATGCATGGAGAAGTCATTTCGAATGACTGGTCCTCAGTGTTGTGAGAACGATGACTGGTTAAAATTTTTGGTGGTTTCTTGTTCAGTCCATAGGCCTACATCATGTGGCAAACCGGTGAGCATGTGGCTCTATTAGTATAGGAGATACCTGAAAACATATCACACTTTTCATCATAGTGCTTTTACCAATGCATAAAATGCATGGAGAAGTCATTTCGAATGACTGGTCCTCAGTGTTGTGAGAATGATGACTGGTTAAAATTTTTGGTGGTTTCTTGTTCAGTCCATAGGCCTACATCATGTGGCAAACCGGTGAGCATGTGGCTCTATTAGTATAGGAGATACCTGAAAACATATCACACTTTTCATCATAGTGCTTTTACCAATGCATAAAATGCATGGAGAAGTCATTTCGAATGACTGGTCCTCAGTGTTGTGAGAACGATGACTGGTTAAAATTTTTGGTGGTTTCTTGTTCAGTCCATAGGCCTACATCATGTGGCAAACCGGTGAGCATGTGGCTCTATTAGTATAGGAGATACCTGAAAACATATCACACTTTTCATCATAGTGCTTTTACCAATGCATAAAATGCATGGAGAAGTCATTTCGAATGACTGGTCCTCAGTGTTGTGAGAATGATGACTGGTTAAAATTTTTGGTGGTTTCTTGTTCAGTCCATAGGCCTACATCATGTGGCAAACCGGTGAGCATGTGGCTCTATTAGTATAGGAGATACCTGAAAACATATCACACTTTTCATCATAGTGCTTTTACCAATGCATAAAATGCATGGAGAAGTCATTTCGAATGACTGGTCCTCAGTGTTGTGAGAACGATGACTGGTTAAAATTTTTGGTGGTTTCTTGTTCAGTCCATAGGCCTACATCATGTGGCAAACCGGTGAGCATGTGGCTCTATTAGTATAGGAGATACCTGAAAACATATCACACTTTTCATCATAGTGCTTTTACCAATGCATAAAATGCATGGAGAAGTCATTTCGAATGACTGGTCCTCAGTGTTGTGAGAATGATGACTGGTTAAAATTTTTGGTGGTTTCTTGTTCAGTCCATAGGCCTACATCATGTGGCAAACCGGTGAGCATGTGGCTCTATTAGTATAGGAGATACCTGAAAACATATCACACTTTTCATCATAGTGCTTTTACCAATGCATAAAATGCATGGAGAAGTCATTTCGAATGACTGGTCCTCAGTGTTGTGAGAACGATGACTGGTTAAAATTTTTGGTGGTTTCTTGTTCAGTCCATAGGCCTACATCATGTGGCAAACCGGTGAGCATGTGGCTCTATTAGTATAGGAGATACCTGAAAACATATCACACTTTTCATCATAGTGCTTTTACCAATGCATAAAATGCATGGAGAAGTCATTTCGAATGACTGGTCCTCAGTGTTGTGAGAACGATGACTGGTTAAAATTTTTGGTGGTTTCTTGTTCAGTCCATAGGCCTACATCATGTGGCAAACCGGTGAGCATGTGGCTCTATTAGTATAGGAGATACCTGAAAACATATCACACTTTTCATCATAGTGCTTTTACCAATGCATAAAATGCATGGAGAAGTCATTTCGAATGACTGGTCCTCAGTGTTGTGAGAACGATGACTGGTTAAAATTTTTGGTGGTTTCTTGTTCAGTCCATAGGCCTACATCATGTGGCAAACCGGTGAGCATGTGGCTCTATTAGTATAGGAGATACCTGAAAACATATCACACTTTTCATCATAGTGCTTTTACCAATGCATAAAATGCATGGAGAAGTCATTTCGAATGACTGGTCCTCAGTGTTGTGAGAACGATGACTGGTTAAAATTTTTGGTGGTTTCTTGTTCAGTCCATAGGCCTACATCATGTGGCAAACCGGTGAGCATGTGGCTCTATTAGTATAGGAGATACCTGAAAACATATCACACTTTTCATCATAGTGCTTTTACCAATGCATAAAATGCATGGAGAAGTCATTTCGAATGACTGGTCCTCAGTGTTGTGAGAACGATGACTGGTTAAAATTTTTGGTGGTTTCTTGTTCAGTCCATAGGCCTACATCATGTGGCAAACCGGTGAGCATGTGGCTCTATTAGTATAGGAGATACCTGAAAACATATCACACTTTTCATCATAGTGCTTTTACCAATGCATAAAATGCATGGAGAAGTCATTTCGAATGACTGGTCCTCAGTGTTGTGAGAACGATGACTGGTTAAAATTTTTGGTGGTTTCTTGTTCAGTCTATAGGCCTACATCATGTGGCAAACCGGTGAGCATGTGGCTCTATTAGTATAGGAGATACCTGAAAACATATCACACTTTTCATCATAGTGCTTTTACCAATGCATAAAATGCATGGAGAAGTCATTTCGAATGACTGGTCCTCAGTGTTGTGAGAACAATGACTGGTTAAAATTTTTGGTGGTTTCTTGTTCAGTCCATAGGCCTACATCATGTGGCAAACCGGTGAGCATGTGGCTCTATTAGTATAGGAGATACCTGAAAACATATCACACTTTTCATCATAGTGCTTTTACCAATGCATAAAATGCATGGAGAAGTCATTTCGAATGACTGGTCCTCAGTGTTGTGAGAACGATGACTGGTTAAAATTTTGGGTGGTTTCTTGTTCAGTCCATAGGCCTACATCATGTGGCAAACCGGTGAGCATGTGGCTCTATTAGTATAGGAGATACCTGAAAACATATCACACTTTTCATCATAGTGCTTTTACCAATGCATAAAATGCATGGAGAAGTCATTTCGAATGACTGGTCCTCAGTGTTGTGAGAACAATGACTGGTTAAAATTTTTGGTGGTTTCTTGTTCAGTCCATAGGCCTACATCATGTGGCAAACCGGTGAGCATGTGGCTCTATTAGTATAGGAGATACCTGAAAACATATCACACTTTTCATCATAGTGCTTTTACCAATGCATAAAATGCATGGAGAAGTCATTTCGAATGACTGGTCCTCAGTGTTGTGAGAACGATGACTGGTTAAAATTTTTGGTGGTTTCTTGTTCAGTCCATAGGCCTACATCATGTGGCAAACCGGTGAGCATGTGGCTCTATTAGTATAGGAGATACCTGAAAACATATCACACTTTTCATCATAGTGCTTTTACCAATGCATAAAATGCATGGAGAAGTCATTTCGAATGACTGGTCCTCAGTGTTGTGAGAACGATGACTGGTTAAAATTTTTGGTGGTTTCTTGTTCAGTCCATAGGCCTACATCATGTGGCAAACCGGTGAGCATGTGGCTCTATTAGTATAGGAGATACCTGAAAACATATCACACTTTTCATCATAGTGCTTTTACCAATGCATAAAATGCATGGAGAAGTCATTTCGAATGACTGGTCCTCAGTGTTGTGAGAACGATGACTGGTTAAAATTTTTGGTGGTTTCTTGTTCAGTCCATAGGCCTACATCATGTGGCAAACCGGTGAGCATGTGGCTCTATTAGTATAGGAGATACCTGAAAACATATCACACTTTTCATCATAGTGCTTTTACCAATGCATAAAATGCATGGAGAAGTCATTTCGAATGACTGGTCCTCAGTGTTGTGAGAACGATGACTGGTTAAAATTTTTGGTGGTTTCTTGTTCAGTCCATAGGCCTACATCATGTGGCAAACCGGTGAGCATGTGGCTCTATTAGTATAGGAGATACCTGAAAACATATCACACTTTTCATCATAGTGCTTTTACCAATGCATAAAATGCATGGAGAAGTCATTTCGAATGACTGGTCCTCAGTGTTGTGAGAACGATGACTGGTTAAAATTTTTGGTGGTTTCTTGTTCAGTCCATAGGCCTACATCATGTGGCAAACCGGTGAGCATGTGGCTCTATTAGTATAGGAGATACCTGAAAACATATCACACTTTTCATCATAGTGCTTTTACCAATGCATAAAATGCATGGAGAAGTCATTTCGAATGACTGGTCCTCAGTGTTGTGAGAACGATGACTGGTTAAAATTTTTGGTGGTTTCTTGTTCAGTCCATAGGCCTACATCATGTGGCAAACCGGTGAGCATGTGGCTCTATTAGTATAGGAGATACCTGAAAACATATCACACTTTTCATCATAGTGCTTTTACCAATGCATAAAATGCATGGAGAAGTCATTTCGAATGACTGGTCCTCAGTGTTGTGAGAACGATGACTGGTTAAAATTTTTGGTGGTTTCTTGTTCAGTCCATAGGCCTACATCATGTGGCAAACCGGTGAGCATGTGGCTCTATTAGTATAGGAGATACCTGAAAACATATCACACTTTTCATCATAGTGCTTTTACCAATGCATAAAATGCATGGAGAAGTCATTTCGAATGACTGGTCCTCAGTGTTGTGAGAACGATGACTGGTTAAAATTTTTGGTGGTTTCTTGTTCAGTCCATAGGCCTACATCATGTGGCAAACCGGTGAGCATGTGGCTCTATTAGTATAGGAGATACCTGAAAACATATCACACTTTTCATCATAGTGCTTTTACCAATGCATAAAATGCATGGAGAAGTCATTTCGAATGACTGGTCCTCAGTGTTGTGAGAACGATGACTGGTTAAAATTTTTGGTGGTTTCTTGTTCAGTCCATAGGCCTACATCATGTGGCAAACCGGTGAGCATGTGGCTCTATTAGTATAGGAGATACCTGAAAACATATCACACTTTTCATCATAGTGCTTTTACCAATGCATAAAATGCATGGAGAAGTCATTTCGAATGACTGGTCCTCAGTGTTGTGAGAACGATGACTGGTTAAAATTTTTGGTGGTTTCTTGTTCAGTCCATAGGCCTACATCATGTGGCAAACCGGTGAGCATGTGGCTCTATTAGTATAGGAGATACCTGAAAACATATCACACTTTTCATCATAGTGCTTTTACCAATGCATAAAATGCATGGAGAAGTCATTTCGAATGACTGGTCCTCAGTGTTGTGAGAACGATGACTGGTTAAAATTTTTGGTGGTTTCTTGTTCAGTCCATAGGCCTACATCATGTGGCAAACCGGTGAGCATGTGGCTCTATTAGTATAGGAGATACCTGAAAACATATCACACTTTTCATCATAGTGCTTTTACCAATGCATAAAATGCATGGAGAAGTCATTTCGAATGACTGGTCCTCAGTGTTGTGAGAACGATGACTGGTTAAAATTTTTGGTGGTTTCTTGTTCAGTCCATAGGCCTACATCATGTGGCAAACCGGTGAGCATGTGGCTCTATTAGTATAGGAGATACCTGAAAACATATCACACTTTTCATCATAGTGCTTTTACCAATGCATAAAATGCATGGAGAAGTCATTTCGAATGACTGGTCCTCAGTGTTGTGAGAACGATGACTGGTTAAAATTTTTGGTGGTTTCTTGTTCAGTCCATAGGCCTACATCATGTGGCAAACCGGTGAGCATGTGGCTCTATTAGTATAGGAGATACCTGAAAACATATCACACTTTTCATCATAGTGCTTTTACCAATGCATAAAATGCATGGAGAAGTCATTTCGAATGACTGGTCCTCAGTGTTGTGAGAACGATGACTGGTTAAAATTTTTGGTGGTTTCTTGTTCAGTCCATAGGCCTACATCATGTGGCAAACCGGTGAGCATGTGGCTCTATTAGTATAGGAGATACCTGAAAACATATCACACTTTTCATCATAGTGCTTTTACCAATGCATAAAATGCATGGAGAAGTCATTTCGAATGACTGGTCCTCAGTGTTGTGAGAACGATGACTGGTTAAAATTTTTGGTGGTTTCTTGTTCAGTCCATAGGCCTACATCATGTGGCAAACCGGTGAGCATGTGGCTCTATTAGTATAGGAGATACCTGAAAACATATCACACTTTTCATCATAGTGCTTTTACCAATGCATAAAATGCATGGAGAAGTCATTTCGAATGACTGGTCCTCAGTGTTGTGAGAACGATGACTGGTTAAAATTTTTGGTGGTTTCTTGTTCAGTCCATAGGCCTACATCATGTGGCAAACCGGTGAGCATGTGGCTCTATTAGTATAGGAGATACCTGAAAACATATCACACTTTTCATCATAGTGCTTTTACCAATGCATAAAATGCATGGAGAAGTCATTTCGAATGACTGGTCCTCAGTGTTGTGAGAACGATGACTGGTTAAAATTTTTGGTGGTTTCTTGTTCAGTCCATAGGCCTACATCATGTGGCAAACCGGTGAGCATGTGGCTCTATTAGTATAGGAGATACCTGAAAACATATCACACTTTTCATCATAGTGCTTTTACCAATGCATAAAATGCATGGAGAAGTCATTTCGAATGACTGGTCCTCAGTGTTGTGAGAACGATGACTGGTTAAAATTTTTGGTGGTTTCTTGTTCAGTCCATAGGCCTACATCATGTGGCAAACCGGTGAGCATGTGGCTCTATTAGTATAGGAGATACCTGAAAACATATCACACTTTTCATCATAGTGCTTTTACCAATGCATAAAATGCATGGAGAAGTCATTTCGAATGACTGGTCCTCAGTGTTGTGAGAACGATGACTGGTTAAAATTTTTGGTGGTTTCTTGTTCAGTCCATAGGCCTACATCATGTGGCAAACCGGTGAGCATGTGGCTCTATTAGTATAGGAGATACCTGAAAACATATCACACTTTTCATCATAGTGCTTTTACCAATGCATAAAATGCATGGAGAAGTCATTTCGAATGACTGGTCCTCAGTGTTGTGAGAACGATGACTGGTTAAAATTTTTGGTGGTTTCTTGTTCAGTCCATAGGCCTACATCATGTGGCAAACCGGTGAGCATGTGGCTCTATTAGTATAGGAGATACCTGAAAACATATCACACTTTTCATCATAGTGCTTTTACCAATGCATAAAATGCATGGAGAAGTCATTTCGAATGACTGGTCCTCAGTGTTGTGAGAACGATGACTGGTTAAAATTTTTGGTGGTTTCTTGTTCAGTCCATAGGCCCACATCATGTGGCAAACCGGTGAGCATGTGGCTCTATTAGTATAGGAGATACCTGAAAACATATCACACTTTTCATCATAGTGCTTTTACCAATGCATAAAATGCATGGAGAAGTCATTTCGAATGACTGGTCCTCAGTGTTGTGAGAACAATGACTGGTTAAAATTTTTGGTGGTTTCTTGTTCAGTCCATAGGCCTACATCATGTGGCAAACCGGTGAGCATGTGGCTCTATTAGTATAGGAGATACCTGAAAACATATCCACACTTTTCATCATAGTGCTTTTACCAATGCATAAAATGCATGGAGAAGTCATTTCGAATGACTGGTCCTCAGTGTTGTGAGAACGATGACTGGTTAAAATTTTTGGTGGTTTCTTGTTCAGTCCATAGGCCCACATCATGTGGCAAACCGGTGAGCATGTGGCTCTATTAGTATAGGAGATACCTGAAAACATATCACACTTTTCATCATAGTGCTTTTACCCAATGC
>NW_027194644.1:0-24528 GCF_032444005.1 Ranitomeya imitator
TAGAGTGTAGGGTGTAGAGTGTAGGGTATAGAGTGTAGGGTATAGAGTGTAGGGTATAGAGTGTAGGGTATAGAGTGTAGGGTGTAGAGTGTAGGGTGTAGAGTGTAGGGTATAGAGTGTAGGGAGTAGAGTGTAGGGTATAGAGTGTAGAGTGTAGGGTATAGAGTGTAGAGTGTAGGGAGTAGAGTGTAGAGTGTAGGGTATAGAGTGTAGAGTGTAGAGTGTAGGGTATAGAGTGTAGGGTATAGAGTGTAGGGTATAGAGTGTAGGGTGTAGAGTGTAGGGTATAGAGTGCAGGTTGTAGAGTGTAGGGTATAGAGTGTAGGGTGTAGAGTGTAGGGTATAGAGTGTATAGTGTAGGGTATAGAGTGTAGGGTATAGAGTGTAGGGTATAGAGTGTATCGTGTAGGGTATAGAGTGTATGCTATAGAGTGTATGGTGTAGAGTGTATGGTGTAGAGTGTATGGTGTAGAGTGTAGGGTATAGAGTGTAGGGTATAGAGTGTATGGTATAGAGTGTAGAGTGTAAGGTATAGAGTGTAGGGTATAGAGTGTAGAGTGTAGAAATTAGAGTGTAGGGTATAGAGTGTAGGGTATAGAGTGTAGAGTGTAGGGTATAGAGTGTAGGGTATAGAGTGTAGAGTGTAGGGTATAGAGTGTAGGGTATAGAGTGTAGGGTGTAGGATATAGAGTGTAGGCTATCGAGTGTAGGCTATAGAGTGTAGGCTATAGAGTGTAGAGTATAGAGTGTAGGGTATAGAGTGCAGGGTATAGAATGTAGAGTGTAAAGTGTAGGGTATAGAGTGTAGTGTATAGAGTGTATGTTATAGAGTGTACGGTATAGAGTGTAGAGTGTAAGGTATAGAGTGTAGTGTATAGAGTGTATGTTATAGAGTGTAGGGTGTAGAGTGTAGAGTGCAGGGTATAGAGTGTAGGGTATAGAGTGTAGGGTATAGAGTGTAGGGTATACAGTGTATGGTATAGAGTGTAGGGTATAGAGTGTAGAGTGTAGGGTATAGAGTGTAGGGTATAGAGTGTGGGGTATAGAGTGTAGGGTATAGATTGTAGGGTATAGGGTATAGAGTGTATGGTGTAGAGTGTAAGGTATAGAGTGTATAGTGTAGGGTATAGAGTGTAGGGTATAGAGTGTAGGTTATAGAGTGTAGGGTATAGAGTGTAGAGTGTAGGGTATAGAGTGTATGGTATAGAGTGTAGGGTGTAGAGTGTATGGTATAGAGTGTAGGGTATAGAGTGTAGTGTATAGAGTGTAGTGTATAGAGTGTAGGGTATAGAATGTAGGGTATAGAGTGTAGAGTGTAGGGTATAGAGTGTATGCTGTAGAGTGTATGGTGTAGAGTGTATGGTATAGAGTGTAGGGTATAGAGTGTAGAGTGTACGGTATAGAGTGTAGGGTATAGAGTGTAGGGTATAGAGTGTATGTTATAGGGTATAGAGTGTAGAGTGTAGGGTATAGAGTTTAGAGTGTAGGGTATAGAGTGTAGGGTATAGAGTGTAAGGTATAGAGTGTAGGGTGTAGAGTGTAGGGTATAGAGTGTAGGGTATAGAGTGTATGGTATAGAGTGTAGGGTATAGCGTGTATGGTATAGAGTGTAGGGTAAAGAGTGTAGAGTGTAGGGTATAGAGTGTAGGGTATAGAGTGTAGAGTGTAGGGTATAGAGTGTAGGGTATAGAGTGTAGGGTGTAGAGTGTAGGGTGTAGAGTGTAGGGATTAGAGTGTAGGGTATAGAGTGTAGAGTGTAGGGTTTAGAGTGTAGGGTATAGAGTGTAGAGTGTAGGGATTAGATTGTAGGGTATAGAGTGTAGGGTATAGAGTGTATGGTATAGAGTGTAGGGTATACAGTGTAGAGTGTATGGTATAGAGTGTAGGGTATAAAGTGTAGAGTGTAGGGTATAGAGTGTATGGTATAGAGTGTAGGGTGTAGAGTGTATGGTATAGAGTGTAGAGTGTAGGGTATAGAGTGTAGGGTGTAGAGTGTAGGGTATAGAGTGTAGGGTGTAGAGTGTAGGGTGTAGGGTATAGAGTGTAGGGTATAGAGTGCAGGGTATAGAGTGTAGGGTGTAGAGTGTAGAGTGTAGGGTGTAGAGTGTAGGGTATAGAGTGTAGGTTATAGAGTGTAAGGTATAGAGTGTAGGGTGTAGGGATTAGAGTGTAGGGTGTAGAGTGTATGGTATAGAGTGTAGGGTATAGAGTGTAGGGTATAGAATGTATGTTATAGAGTGTAGGGTATAGAGTGTAGAGTGTAGGGTATAGAGTTTAGAGTGTAGGGTATAGAGTGTAGGGTATAGAGTGTAGGGTATAGAGTGTAGGGTATAGAGTGTAGGGTAGAGGGTGTACGGTATAGAGTGTAGGGTATAGAGTGTAGGGTAAAGAGTGTAGAGTGTATTGTATAGAGTGTAGGGTACAGAGTGTAGGGTGTAGAGTGTAGGGTGTAGAGTGTAGGGTGTAGAGTGTAGCGTATAGAGTGTAGGGTATAGAGTGTAGGGTATAGAGTGTAGGGTATAGAGTGTAGGGTATAGAGTGTAGGGTGTAGAGTGTAGGGTGTAGAGTGTAGGGTATAGAGTGTAGGGTATAGAGTGTAGGGTATAGAGTGTAGGGTATAGAGTGTAGGGTGTAGAGTGTAGGGTGTAGAGTGTAGGGTATAGAGTGTAGGGAGTAGAGTGTAGGGTATAGAGTGTAGAGTGTAGGGTATAGAGTGTAGAGTGTAGGGAGTAGAGTGTAGAGTGTAGGGTATAGAGTGTAGAGTGTAGGGTGTAGGGTATAGAGTGTAGGGTATAGAGTGTAGGGTGTAGAGTGTAGGGTATAGAGTGTAGAGTGTAGGGTATAGAGTGTAGGGTATAGAGTGTAGGGTATAGAGTGTAGGGTGTAGAGTGTAGGGTATGGAGTGCAGGTTGTAGAGTGTAGGGTATAGAGTGTAGGGTGTAGAGTGTAGGGTATAGAGTGTATAGTGTAGGGTATAGAGTGTAGGGTATAGAGTGTAGGGTATAGAGTGTATCGTGTAGGGTATAGAGTGTATGCTATAGAGTGTATGGTGTAGAGTGTATGGTGTAGAGTGTATGGTGTAGAGTGTAGGGTATAGAGTGTAGGGTATAGAGTGTATGGTATAGAGTGTAGAGTGTAGGGTATAGAGTGTAGGGTATAGAGTGTAGAGTGTAGGGATTAGAGTGTAGGGTATAGAGTGTAGGGTATAGAGTGTAGAGTGTAGGGTATAGAGTGTAGGGTATAGAGTGTAGAGTGTAGGGTATAGAGTGTAGGGTATAGAGTGTAGGGTGTAGGATATAGAGTGTAGGCTATCGAGTGTAGGCTATAGAGTGTAGGCTATAGAGTGTAGAGTATAGAGTGTAGGGTATAGAGTGTAGGGTATAGAATGTAGAGTGTAAAGTGTAGGGTATAGAGTGTAGTGTATAGAGTGTATGTTATAGAGTGTAGAGTATAGAGTGTAGAGTGTAAGGTATAGAGTGTAGTGTATAGAGTGTATGTTATAGAGTGTAGGGTGTAGAGTGTAGAGTGTAGGGTATAGAGTGTAGGGTATAGAGTGTAGGGTATAGAGTGTAGGGTATACAGTGTATGGTATAGAGTGTAGGGTATAGAGTGTAGAGTGTAGGGTATAGAGTGTAGGGTATAGAGTGTGGGGTATAGAGTGTAGGGTATAGATTGTAGGGTATAGGGTATAGAGTGTATGGTGTAGAGTGTAAGGTATAGAGTGTATAGTGTAGGGTATAGAGTGTAGGGTATAGAGTGTAGGTTATAGAGTGTAGGGTATAGAGTGTAGAGTGTAGGGTATAGAGTGTATGGTATAGAGTGTAGGGTGTAGAGTGTATGGTATAGAGTGTAGGGTATAGAGTGTAGTGTATAGAGTGTAGTGTATAGAGTGTAGGGTATAGAGTGTAGGGTATAGAGTGTAGAGTGTAGGGTATAGAGTGTATGCTGTAGAGTGTATGGTGTAGAGTGTATGGTATAGAGTGTAGGGTATAGAGTGTAGAGTGTACGGTATAGAGTGTAGGGTATAGAGTGTAGGGTATAGAGTGTATGTTATAGGGTATAGAGTGTAGAGTGTAGGGTATAGAGTTTAGAGTGTAGGGTATAGAGTGTAGGGTATAGAGTGTAAGGTATAGAGTGTAGGGTGTAGAGTGTAGGGTATAGAGTGTAGGGTATAGAGTGTATGGTATAGAGTGTAGGGTATAGTGTGTATGGTATAGAGTGTAGGGTATAGAGTGTAGAGTGTAGGGTATAGAGTGTAGGGTATAGAGTGTAGAGTGTAGGGTATAGAGTGTAGGGTATAGAGTGTAGGGTGTAGAGTGTAGGGTGTAGAGTGTAGGGATTAGAGTGTAGGGTATAGAGTGTAGAGTGTAGGGTTTAGAGTGTAGGGTATAGAGTGTAGAGTGTAGGGATTAGATTGTAGGGTATAGAGTGTAGGGTATAGAGTGTATGGTATAGAGTGTAGGGTATACAGTGTAGAGTGTATGGTATAGAGTGTAGGGTATAAAGTGTAGAGTGTAGGGTATAGAATGTATGGTATAGAGTGTAGGGTGTAGAGTGTATGGTATAGAGTGTAGAGTGTAGGGTATAGAGTGTAGGGTATAGAGTGTAGGGTATAGAGTGTAGAGTGTAGGGTATAGAGTGTAGGGTACAGAGTGCAGAGTGTAGGGTATAGAGTGTAGGGTATATAGTGTAGAGTGTGGGGTAAAGAGTGTAAAGTGTAGGGTATAGAGTGTAGGGTATAGAGTGTAGGGTATAGAGTGTAGAGTGTATGGTATAGAGTGTAGGGTATAGAGTGTAGGGTATAGAGTGTAGGGTATAGAGTGTAGAGTGTAGGGTATAGAGTGTAGGGTATAGAGTGTAGGGTATAGAGTGTAGGGTATAGAGTGTAAGGTATAGAGTGTAGGGTATAGAGTGTAGAGTGTAGGGTATAGAGTGTAGGGTATAGAGTGTAGGGTATAGAGTGTAGGGTATAGAGTGTAGGGTAAAGAGTGTAGAGTGTAGGGTACAGAGTGCAGGGTGTAGAGGGTAGGGTATAGAGTGTAGAGTGTAGGGTGTAGAGTGTAGGGTATAGAGTGTAGGGTGTAGAGTGTATGGTGTAGGGTATAGAGTGTAGGGTATAGAGTGCAGGGTATAGAGTGTAGGGTGTAGAGTGTAGAGTGTAGGGTGTAGAGTGTAGGGTATAGAGTGTAGGGTATAGAGTGTAGGGTATAGAGTGTAGGGTGTAGGGATTAGAGTGTAGGGTGTAGAGTGTATGGTATAGAGTGTAGGGTATAGAGTGTAGGGTATAGAGTGTATGTTATAGAGTGTAGGGTATAGAGTGTAGAGTGTAGGGTATAGAGTGTAGGGTATAGAGTGTAGGGTATAGAGTGTAGGGTATAGAGTGTAGGGTATAGGGTGCAGGGTATAGAGTGTAGGGTATAGAGTGTAGGGTAAAGAGTGTAGAGTGTAGGGTATAGAGTGTAGGGTACAGAGTGTAGGGTGTAGAGTGTAGGGTGTAGAGTGTAGGGTGTAGAGTGTAGCGTATAGAGTGTAGGGTATAGAGTGTAGGGTATAGAGTGTAGGGTATAGAGTGTAGGGTATAGAGTGTAGGGTGTAGAGTGTAGGGTATAGAGTGTAGGGTATAGAGTGTAGGGTATAGAGTGTAGGGTGTAGAGTGTAGGGTGTAGAGTGTAGGGTATAGAGTGTAGGGAGTAGAGTGTAGGGTATAGAGTGTAGAGTGTAGGGTATAGAGTGTAGAGTGTAGGGAGTAGAGTGTAGAGTGTAGGGTATAGAGTGTAGAGTGTAGGGTGTAGGGTATAGAGTGTAGGGTATAGAGTGTAGGGTGTAGAGTGTAGGGTATAGAGTGTAGAGTGTAGGGTATAGAGTGTAGGGTACAGAGTGCAGAGTGTAGGGTATAGAGTGTAGGGTATATAGTGTAGAGTGTAGGGTATAGAGTGTAAAGTGTAGGGTATAGAGTGTAGGGTATAGAGTGTAGGGTATAGAGTGTAGAGTGTAGGGTATAGAGTGTAGGGTATAGAGTGTAGGGTATAGAGTGTATGGTATAGAGTGTAGAGTGTAGGGTATAGAGTGTAGGGTATAGAGTGTAGAGTGTAGGGATTAGAGTGTAGGGTATAGAGTGTAGGGTATAGAGTGTAGAGTGTAGGGTATAGAGTGTAGGGTATAGAGTGTAGAGTGTAGGGTATAGAGTGTAGGGTATAGAGTGTAGGGTGTAGGATATAGAGTGTAGGCTATCGAGTGTAGGCTATAGAGTGTAGGCTATAGAGTGTAGAGTATAGAGTGTAGGGTATAGAGTGTAAGGTATAGAATGTAGAGTGTAAAGTGTAGGGTATAGAGTGTAGTGTATAGAGTGTATGTTATAGAGTGTAGGGTATAGAGTGTAGAGTGTAAGGTATAGAGTGTAGTGTATAGAGTGTATGTTATAGAGTGTAGGGTGTAGAGTGTAGAGTGTAGGGTATAGAGTGTAGGGTATAGAGTGTAGGGTATACAGTGTATGGTATAGAGTGTAGGGTATAGAGTGTAGAGTGTAGGGTATAGAGTGTAGGGTATAGAGTGTGGGGTATAGAGTGTAGGGTATAGATTGTAGGGTATAGGGTATAGAGTGTATGGTGTAGAGTGTAAGGTATAGAGTGTATAGTGTAGGGTATAGAGTGTAGGTTACAGAGTGTAGGGTATAAAGTGTAGAGTGTAGGGTATAGAGTGTATGGTATAGAGTGTAGGGTGTAGAGTGTATGGTATAGAGTGTAGGGTATAGAGTGTAGTGTATAGAGTGTAGTGTATAGAGTGTAGGGTATAGAATGTAGGGTATAGAGTGTAGAGTGTAGGGTATAGAGTGTATGCTGTAGAGTGTATGGTGTAGAGTGTATGGTATAGAGTGTAGGGTATAGAGTGTAGAGTGTACGGTATAGAGTGTAGGGTATAGAGTGTAGGGTATAGAGTGTAGGGTATAGAGTGTAGAGTGTAGGGTATAGAGTTTAGAGTGTAGGGTATAGAGTGTAGGGTATAGAGTGTAAGGTATAGAGTGTAGGGTGTAGAGTGTAGGGTATAGAGTGTAGGGTATAGAGTGTATGGTATAGAGTGTAGGGTATAGCGTGTATGGTATAGAGTGTAGGGTAAAGAGTGTAGAGTGTAGGGTATAGAGTGTAGGGTATAGAGTGTAGAGTGTAGGGTATAGAGTGTAGGGTATAGAGTGTATGGTATAGAGTGTAGGGTATAGCGTGTATGGTATAGAGTGTAGGGTATAGAGTGTAGAGTGTAGGGTATAGAGTGTAGGGTATAGAGTGTAGAGTGTAGGGTATAGAGTGTAGGGTATAGAGTGTAGGGTGTAGAGTGTAGGGTGTAGAGTGTAGGGATTAGAGTGTAGGGTATAGAGTGTAGAGTGTAGGGTTTAGAGTGTAGGGTATAGAGTGTAGAGTGTAGGGATTAGATTGTAGGGTATAGAGTGTAGGGTATAGAGTGTATGGTATAGAGTGTAGGGTATACAGTGTAGAGTGTATGGTATAGAGTGTAGGGTATAAAGTGTAGAGTGTAGGGTATAGAGTGTATGGTATAGAGTGTAGGGTGTAGAGTGTATGGTATAGAGTGTAGAGTGTAGGGTATAGAGTGTAGGGTATAGAGTGTAGGGTATAGAGTGTAGAGTGTAGGGTATAGAGTGTAGGGTACAGAGTGCAGAGTGTAGGGTATAGAGTGTAGGGTATATAGTGTAGAGTGTGGGGTAAAGAGTGTAAAGTGTAGGGTATAGAGTGTAGGGTATAGAGTGTAGGGTATAGAGTGTAGAGTGTATGGTATAGAGTGTAGGGTATAGAGTGTAGGGTATAGAGTGTAGGGTATAGAGTGTAGAGTGTAGGGTATAGAGTGTAGGGTATAGAGTGTAGGGTATAGAGTGTAAGGTATAGAGTGTAGGGTATAGAGTGTAGAGTGTAGGGTATAGAGTGTAGGGTATAGAGTGTAGGGTATAGAGTGTAGGGTATAGAGTGTAGGGTAAAGAGTGTAGAGTGTAGGGTACAGAGTGCAGGGTGTAGAGGGTAGGGTATAGAGTGTAGAGTGTAGGGTGTAGAGTGTAGGGTATAGAGTGTAGGGTGTAGAGTGTATGGTGTAGGGTATAGAGTGTAGGGTATAGAGTGCAGGGTATAGAGTGTAGGGTGTAGAGTGTAGAGTGTAGGGTGTAGAGTGTAGGGTATAGAGTGTAGGGTATAGAGTGTAGGGTATAGAGTGTAGGGTGTAGGGATTAGAGTGTAGGGTGTAGAGTGTATGGTATAGAGTGTAGGGTATAGAGTGTAGGGTATAGAGTGTATGTTATAGAGTGTAGGGTATAGAGTGTAGAGTGTAGGGTATAGAGTGTAGGGTATAGAGTGTAGGGTATAGAGTGTAGGGTATAGAGTGTAGGGTATAGGGTGCAGGGTATAGAGTGTAGGGTATAGAGTGTAGGGTAAAGAGTGTAGAGTGTAGGGTATAGAGTGTAGGGTACAGAGTGTAGGGTGTAGAGTGTAGGGTGTAGAGTGTAGGGTGTAGAGTGTAGCGTATAGAGTGTAGGGTATAGAGTGTAGGGTATAGAGTGTAGGGTATAGAGTGTAGGGTATAGAGTGTAGGGTGTAGAGTGTAGGGTATAGAGTGTAGGGTATAGAGTGTAGGGTATAGAGTGTAGGGTATAGAGTGTAGGGTGTAGAGTGTAGGGTGTAGAGTGTAGGGTATAGAGTGTAGGGAGTAGAGTGTAGGGTATAGAGTGTAGAGTGTAGGGTATAGAGTGTAGAGTGTAGGGAGTAGAGTGTAGAGTGTAGGGTATAGAGTGTAGAGTGTAGGGTGTAGGGTATAGAGTGTAGGGTATAGAGTGTAGGGTGTAGAGTGTAGGGTATAGAGTGTAGAGTGTAGGGTATAGAGTGTAGGGTACAGAGTGCAGAGTGTAGGGTATAGAGTGTAGGGTATATAGTGTAGAGTGTAGGGTATAGAGTGTAAAGTGTAGGGTATAGAGTGTAGGGTATAGAGTGTAGGGTATAGAGTGTAGAGTGTAGGGTATAGAGTGTAGGGTATAGAGTGTAGGGTATAGAGTGTATGGTATAGAGTGTAGAGTGTAGGGTATAGAGTGTAGGGTATAGAGTGTAGAGTGTAGGGATTAGAGTGTAGGGTATAGAGTGTAGGGTATAGAGTGTAGAGTGTAGGGTATAGAGTGTAGGGTATAGAGTGTAGAGTGTAGGGTATAGAGTGTAGGGTATAGAGTGTAGGGTGTAGGATATAGAGTGTAGGCTATCGAGTGTAGGCTATAGAGTGTAGGCTATAGAGTGTAGAGTATAGAGTGTAGGGTATAGAGTGTAAGGTATAGAATGTAGAGTGTAAAGTGTAGGGTATAGAGTGTAGTGTATAGAGTGTATGTTATAGAGTGTAGGGTATAGAGTGTAGAGTGTAAGGTATAGAGTGTAGTGTATAGAGTGTATGTTATAGAGTGTAGGGTGTAGAGTGTAGAGTGTAGGGTATAGAGTGTAGGGTATAGAGTGTAGGGTATAGAGTGTAGGGTATACAGTGTATGGTATAGAGTGTAGGGTATAGAGTGTAGAGTGTAGGGTATAGAGTGTAGGGTATAGAGTGTGGGGTATAGAGTGTAGGGTATAGATTGTAGGGTATAGGGTATAGAGTGTATGGTGTAGAGTGTAAGGTATAGAGTGTATAGTGTAGGGTATAGAGTGTAGGTTACAGAGTGTAGGGTATAAAGTGTAGAGTGTAGGGTATAGAGTGTATGGTATAGAGTGTAGGGTGTAGAGTGTATGGTATAGAGTGTAGGGTATAGAGTGTAGTGTATAGAGTGTAGTGTATAGAGTGTAGGGTATAGAATGTAGGGTATAGAGTGTAGAGTGTAGGGTATAGAGTGTATGCTGTAGAGTGTATGGTGTAGAGTGTATGGTATAGAGTGTAGGGTATAGAGTGTAGAGTGTACGGTATAGAGTGTAGGGTATAGAGTGTAGGGTATAGAGTGTATGTTATAGGGTATAGAGTGTAGAGTGTAGGGTATAGAGTTTAGAGTGTAGGGTATAGAGTGTAGGGTATAGAGTGTAAGGTATAGAGTGTAGGGTGTAGAGTGTAGGGTATAGAGTGTAGGGTATAGAGTGTATGGTATAGAGTGTAGGGTATAGCGTGTATGGTATAGAGTGTAGGGTAAAGAGTGTAGAGTGTAGGGTATAGAGTGTAGGGTATAGAGTGTAGAGTGTAGGGTATAGAGTGTAGGGTATAGAGTGTAGGGTGTAGAGTGTAGGGTGTAGAGTGTAGGGATTAGAGTGTAGGGTATAGAGTGTAGAGTGTAGGGTTTAGAGTGTAGGGTATAGAGTGTAGAGTGTAGGGATTAGATTGTAGGGTATAGAGTGTAGGGTATAGAGTGTATGGTATAGAGTGTAGGGTATACAGTGTAGAGTGTATGGTATAGAGTGTAGGGTATAAAGTGTAGAGTGTAGGGTATAGAGTGTATGGTATAGAGTGTAGGGTGTAGAGTGTATGGTATAGAGTGTAGAGTGTAGGGTATAGAGTGTAGGGTGTAGAGTGTAGGGTATAGAGTGTAGGGTGTAGAGTGTAGGGTGTAGGGTATAGAGTGTAGGGTATAGAGTGCAGGGTATAGAGTGTAGGGTGTAGAGTGTAGAGTGTAGGGTGTAGAGTGTAGGGTATAGAGTGTAGGTTATAGAGTGTAAGGTATAGAGTGTAGGGTGTAGGGATTAGAGTGTAGGGTGTAGAGTGTATGGTATAGAGTGTAGGGTATAGAGTGTAGGGTATAGAATGTATGTTATAGAGTGTAGGGTATAGAGTGTAGAGTGTAGGGTATAGAGTTTAGAGTGTAGGGTATAGAGTGTAGGGTATAGAGTGTAGGGTATAGAGTGTAGGGTATAGAGTGTAGGGTAGAGGGTGTACGGTATAGAGTGTAGGGTATAGAGTGTAGGGTAAAGAGTGTAGAGTGTATTGTATAGAGTGTAGGGTACAGAGTGTAGGGTGTAGAGTGTAGGGTGTAGAGTGTAGGGTGTAGAGTGTAGCGTATAGAGTGTAGGGTATAGAGTGTAGGGTATAGAGTGTAGGGTATAGAGTGTAGGGTATAGAGTGTAGGGTGTAGAGTGTAGGGTGTAGAGTGTAGGGTATAGAGTGTAGGGTATAGAGTGTAGGGTATAGAGTGTAGGGTATAGAGTGTAGGGTGTAGAGTGTAGGGTGTAGAGTGTAGGGTATAGAGTGTAGGGAGTAGAGTGTAGGGTATAGAGTGTAGAGTGTAGGGTATAGAGTGTAGAGTGTAGGGAGTAGAGTGTAGAGTGTAGGGTATAGAGTGTAGAGTGTAGGGTGTAGGGTATAGAGTGTAGGGTATAGAGTGTAGGGTGTAGAGTGTAGGGTATAGAGTGTAGAGTGTAGGGTATAGAGTGTAGGGTATAGAGTGTAGGGTATAGAGTGTAGGGTGTAGAGTGTAGGGTATGGAGTGCAGGTTGTAGAGTGTAGGGTATAGAGTGTAGGGTGTAGAGTGTAGGGTATAGAGTGTATAGTGTAGGGTATAGAGTGTAGGGTATAGAGTGTAGGGTATAGAGTGTATCGTGTAGGGTATAGAGTGTATGCTATAGAGTGTATGGTGTAGAGTGTATGGTGTAGAGTGTATGGTGTAGAGTGTAGGGTATAGAGTGTAGGGTATAGAGTGTATGGTATAGAGTGTAGAGTGTAGGGTATAGAGTGTAGGGTATAGAGTGTAGAGTGTAGGGATTAGAGTGTAGGGTATAGAGTGTAGGGTATAGAGTGTAGAGTGTAGGGTATAGAGTGTAGGGTATAGAGTGTAGAGTGTAGGGTATAGAGTGTAGGGTATAGAGTGTAGGGTGTAGGATATAGAGTGTAGGCTATCGAGTGTAGGCTATAGAGTGTAGGCTATAGAGTGTAGAGTATAGAGTGTAGGGTATAGAGTGTAGGGTATAGAATGTAGAGTGTAAAGTGTAGGGTATAGAGTGTAGTGTATAGAGTGTATGTTATAGAGTGTAGAGTATAGAGTGTAGAGTGTAAGGTATAGAGTGTAGTGTATAGAGTGTATGTTATAGAGTGTAGGGTGTAGAGTGTAGAGTGTAGGGTATAGAGTGTAGGGTATAGAGTGTAGGGTATAGAGTGTAGGGTATACAGTGTATGGTATAGAGTGTAGGGTATAGAGTGTAGAGTGTAGGGTATAGAGTGTAGGGTATAGAGTGTGGGGTATAGAGTGTAGGGTATAGATTGTAGGGTATATGGTATAGAGTGTATGGTGTAGAGTGTAAGGTATAGAGTGTATAGTGTAGGGTATAGAGTGTAGGGTATAGAGTGTAGGTTATAGAGTGTAGGGTATAGAGTGTAGAGTGTAGGGTATAGAGTGTATGGTATAGAGTGTAGGGTGTAGAGTGTATGGTATAGAGTGTAGGGTATAGAGTGTAGTGTATAGAGTGTAGTGTATAGAGTGTAGGGTATAGAGTGTAGGGTATAGAGTGTAGAGTGTAGGGTATAGAGTGTATGCTGTAGAGTGTATGGTGTAGAGTGTATGGTATAGAGTGTAGGGTATAGAGTGTAGAGTGTACGGTATAGAGTGTAGGGTATAGAGTGTAGGGTATAGAGTGTATGTTATAGGGTATAGAGTGTAGAGTGTAGGGTATAGAGTTTAGAGTGTAGGGTATAGAGTGTAGGGTATAGAGTGTAAGGTATAGAGTGTAGGGTGTAGAGTGTAGGGTATAGAGTGTAGGGTATAGAGTGTATGGTATAGAGTGTAGGGTATAGCGTGTATGGTATAGAGTGTAGGGTATAGAGTGTAGAGTGTAGGGTATAGAGTGTAGGGTATAGAGTGTAGAGTGTAGGGTATAGAGTGTAGGGTATAGAGTGTAGGGTGTAGAGTGTAGGGTGTAGAGTGTAGGGATTAGAGTGTAGGGTATAGAGTGTAGAGTGTAGGGTTTAGAGTGTAGGGTATAGAGTGTAGAGTGTAGGGATTAGATTGTAGGGTATAGAGTGTAGGGTATAGAGTGTATGGTATAGAGTGTAGGGTATACAGTGTAGAGTGTATGGTATAGAGTGTAGGGTATAAAGTGTAGAGTGTAGGGTATAGAGTGTATGGTATAGAGTGTAGGGTGTAGAGTGTATGGTATAGAGTGTAGAGTGTAGGGTATAGAGTGTAGGGTATAGAGTGTAGGGTATAGAGTGTAGAGTGTAGGGTATAGAGTGTAGGGTACAGAGTGCAGAGTGTAGGGTATAGAGTGTAGGGTATATAGTGTAGAGTGTGGGGTAAAGAGTGTAAAGTGTAGGGTATAGAGTGTAGGGTATAGAGTGTAGGGTATAGAGTGTAGAGTGTATGGTATAGAGTGTAGGGTATAGAGTGTAGGGTATAGAGTGTAGGGTATAGAGTGTAGAGTGTAGGGTATAGAGTGTAGGGTATAGAGTGTAGGGTATAGAGTGTAAGGTATAGAGTGTAGGGTATAGAGTGTAGAGTGTAGGGTATAGAGTGTAGGGTATAGAGTGTAGGGTATAGAGTGTAGGGTATAGAGTGTAGGGTAAAGAGTGTAGAGTGTAGGGTACAGAGTGCAGGGTGTAGAGGGTAGGGTATAGAGTGTAGAGTGTAGGGTGTAGAGTGTAGGGTATAGAGTGTAGGGTGTAGAGTGTATGGTGTAGGGTATAGAGTGTAGGGTATAGAGTGCAGGGTATAGAGTGTAGGGTGTAGAGTGTAGAGTGTAGGGTGTAGAGTGTAGGGTATAGAGTGTAGGGTATAGAGTGTAGGGTATAGAGTGTAGGGTGTAGGGATTAGAGTGTAGGGTGTAGAGTGTATGGTATAGAGTGTAGGGTATAGAGTGTAGGGTATAGAGTGTATGTTATAGAGTGTAGGGTATAGAGTGTAGAGTGTAGGGTATAGAGTGTAGGGTATAGAGTGTAGGGTATAGAGTGTAGGGTATAGAGTGTAGGGTATAGGGTGCAGGGTATAGAGTGTAGGGTATAGAGTGTAGGGTAAAGAGTGTAGAGTGTAGGGTATAGAGTGTAGGGTACAGAGTGTAGGGTGTAGAGTGTAGGGTGTAGAGTGTAGGGTGTAGAGTGTAGCGTATAGAGTGTAGGGTATAGAGTGTAGGGTATAGAGTGTAGGGTATAGAGTGTAGGGTATAGAGTGTAGGGTGTAGAGTGTAGGGTATAGAGTGTAGGGTATAGAGTGTAGGGTATAGAGTGTAGGGTATAGAGTGTAGGGTGTAGAGTGTAGGGTGTAGAGTGTAGGGTATAGAGTGTAGGGAGTAGAGTGTAGGGTATAGAGTGTAGAGTGTAGGGTATAGAGTGTAGAGTGTAGGGAGTAGAGTGTAGAGTGTAGGGTATAGAGTGTAGAGTGTAGGGTGTAGGGTATAGAGTGTAGGGTATAGAGTGTAGGGTGTAGAGTGTAGGGTATAGAGTGTAGAGTGTAGGGTATAGAGTGTAGGGTACAGAGTGCAGAGTGTAGGGTATAGAGTGTAGGGTATATAGTGTAGAGTGTAGGGTATAGAGTGTAAAGTGTAGGGTATAGAGTGTAGGGTATAGAGTGTAGGGTATAGAGTGTAGAGTGTAGGGTATAGAGTGTAGGGTATAGAGTGTATGGTATAGAGTGTAGAGTGTAGGGTATAGAGTGTAGGGTATAGAGTGTAGAGTGTAGGGATTAGAGTGTAGGGTATAGAGTGTAGGGTATAGAGTGTAGAGTGTAGGGTATAGAGTGTAGGGTATAGAGTGTAGAGTGTAGGGTATAGAGTGTAGGGTATAGAGTGTAGGGTGTAGGATATAGAGTGTAGGCTATCGAGTGTAGGCTATAGAGTGTAGGCTATAGAGTGTAGAGTATAGAGTGTAGGGTATAGAGTGTAAGGTATAGAATGTAGAGTGTAAAGTGTAGGGTATAGAGTGTAGTGTATAGAGTGTATGTTATAGAGTGTAGGGTATAGAGTGTAGAGTGTAAGGTATAGAGTGTAGTGTATAGAGTGTATGTTATAGAGTGTAGGGTGTAGAGTGTAGAGTGTAGGGTATAGAGTGTAGGGTATAGAGTGTAGGGTATAGAGTGTAGGGTATACAGTGTATGGTATAGAGTGTAGGGTATAGAGTGTAGAGTGTAGGGTATAGAGTGTAGGGTATAGAGTGTGGGGTATAGAGTGTAGGGTATAGATTGTAGGGTATAGGGTATAGAGTGTATGGTGTAGAGTGTAAGGTATAGAGTGTATAGTGTAGGGTATAGAGTGTAGGTTACAGAGTGTAGGGTATAAAGTGTAGAGTGTAGGGTATAGAGTGTATGGTATAGAGTGTAGGGTGTAGAGTGTATGGTATAGAGTGTAGGGTATAGAGTGTAGTGTATAGAGTGTAGTGTATAGAGTGTAGGGTATAGAGTGTAGGGTATAGAGTGTAGAGTGTAGGGTATAGAGTGTATGCTGTAGAGTGTATGGTGTAGAGTGTATGGTATAGAGTGTAGGGTATAGAGTGTAGATTGTATGGTATAGAGTGTAGGGTATAGAGTGTAGGGTATAGAGTGTATGTTATAGGGTATAGAGTGTAGAGTCTAGGGTATAGAGTTTAGAGTGTAGGGTATAGAGTGTAGGGTATAGAGTGTAAGGTATAGAGTGTAGGGTGTAGAGTGTAGGGTATAGAGTGTAGGGTATAGAGTGTATGGTATAGAGTGTAGGGTATAGCGTGTATGGTATAGAGTGTAGGGTATAGAGTGTAGAGTGTAGGGTATAGAGTGTAGGGTATAGAGTGTAGAGTGTAGGGTATAGAGTGTAGGGTATAGAGTGTAGGGTGTAGAGTGTAGGGTGTAGAGTGTAGGGATTAGAGTGTAGGGTATAGAGTGTAGAGTGTAGGGTTTAGAGTGTAGGGTATAGAGTGTAGAGTGTAGGGATTAGATTGTAGGGTATAGAGTGTAGGGTATAGAGTGTATGGTATAGAGTGTAGGGTATACAGTGTAGAGTGTATGGTATAGAGTGTAGTGTATAAAGTGTAGAGTGTAGGGTATAGAGTGTATGGTATAGAGTGTAGGGTGTAGAGTGTATGGTATAGAGTGTAGAGTGTAGGGTATAGAGTGTAGGGTATAGAGTGTAGGGTATAGAGTGTAGAGTGTAGGGTATAGAGTGTAGGGTACAGAGTGCAGAGTGTAGGGTATAGAGTGTAGGGTATATAGTGTAGAGTGTGGGGTAAAGAGTGTAAAGTGTAGGGTATAGAGTGTAGGGTATAGAGTGTAGGGTATAGAGTGTAGAGTGTAGGGTATAGAGTGTAGGGTATAGAGTGTAGGGTATAGAGTGTAGGGTATAGAGTGTAGATTGTAGGGTATAGAGTGTAGGGTATAGAGTGTAGGGTATAGAGTGTAAGGTATAGAGTGTAGGGTATAGAGTGTAGAGTGTAGGGTATAGAGTGTAGGGTATAGAGTGTAGGGTATAGAGTGTAGGGTATAGAGTGTAGGGTAAAGAGTGTAGAGTGTAGGGTACAGAGTGCAGGGTGTAGAGGGTAGGGTATAGAGTGTAGAGTGTAGGGTGTAGAGTGTAGGGTATAGAGTGTAGGGTGTAGAGTGTATGGTGTAGGGTATAGAGTGTAGGGTATAGAGTGCAGGGTATAGAGTGTAGGGTGTAGAGTGTAGAGTGTAGGGTGTAGAGTGTAGGGTATAGAGTGTAGGGTATAGAGTGTAGGGTATAGAGTGTAGGGTGTAGGGATTAGAGTGTAGAGTGTAGAGTGTATGTTATAGAGTGTAGGGTATAGAGTGTAGGGTATAGAGTGTAGGGTATAGAGTGTAGGGTATAGAGTGTAGGGTGTAGAGTGTAGGGTGTAGAGTGTAGGGTATAGAGTGTAGGGAGTAGAGTGTAGGGTATAGAGTGTAGAGTGTAGGGTATAGAGTGTAGAGTGTAGGGAGTAGAGTGTAGAGTGTAGGGTATAGAGTGTAGAGTGTAGGGTGTAGGGTATAGAGTGTAGGGTATAGAGTGTAGGGTGTAGAGTGTAGGGTATAGAGTGTAGAGTGTAGGGTATAGAGTGTAGGGTACAGAGTGCAGAGTGTAGGGTATAGAGTGTGGGGTATATAGTGTAGAGTGTAGGGTATAGAGTGTAAAGTGTAGGGTATAGAGTGTAGGGTATAGAGTGTAGGGTATAGAGTGTAGAGTGTAGGGTATAGAGTGTAGGGTATAGAGTGTAGGGTATAGAGTGTACGGTATAGAGTGTAGAGTGTAGGGTATAGAGTGTAGAATATAGAGTGTAGAGTGTAGGGATTAGAGTGTAGGGTATAGAGTGTAGGGTATAGAGTGTAGAGTGTAGGGTATAGAGTGTAGGGTATAGAGTGTAGAGTGTAGGTATAGAGTGTAGGGTATAGAGTGTAGGGTGTAGGATATAGAGTGTAGGCTATCGAGTGTAGGCTATAGAGTGTAGGCTATAGAGTGTAGAGTATAGAGTGTAGGGTATAGAGTGTAAGGTATAGAATGTAGAGTGTAAAGTGTAGGGTGTAGAGTGTAGTGTATAGAGTGTATGTTATAGAGTGTAGGGTATAGAGTGTAGAGTGTAAGGTATAGAGTGTAGTGTATAGAGTGTATGTTATAGAGTGTAGGGTGTAGAGTGTAGAGTGTAGGGTATAGAGTGTAGGGTATAGAGTGTAGGGTATAGAGTGTAGGGTATACAGTGTATGGTATAGAGTGTAGGGTATAGAGTGTAGAGTGTAGGGTATAGAGTGTAGGGTATAGAGTGTGGGGTATAGAGTGTAGGGTATAGATTGTAGGGTATAGGGTATAGAGTGTATGGTGTAGAGTGTAAGGTATAGAGTGTATAGTGTAGGGTATAGAGTGTAGGTTACAGAGTGTAGGGTATAGAGTGTAGAGTGTAGGGTATAGAGTGTATGGTATAGAGTGTAGGGTGTAGAGTGTATGGTATAGAGTGTAGGGTATAGAGTGTAGTGTATAGAGTGTAGTGTATAGAGTGTAGGGTATAGAGTGTAGGGTATAGAGTGTAGAGTGTAGGGTATAGAGTGTATGCTGTAGAGTGTATGGTGTAGAGTGTATGGTATAGAGTGTAGGGTATAGAGTGTAGATTGTATGGTATAGAGTGTAGGGTATAGAGTGTAGGGTATAGAGTGTATGTTATAGGGTATAGAGTGTAGAGTCTAGGGTATAGAGTTTAGAGTGTAGGGTATAGAGTGTAGGGTATAGAGTGTAAGGTATAGAGTGTAGGGTGTAGAGTGTAGGGTATAGAGTGTAGGGTATAGAGTGTATGGTATAGAGTGTAGGGTATAGCGTGTATGGTATAGAGTGTAGGGTATAGAGTGTAGAGTGTAGGGTATAGAGTGTAGGGTATAGAGTGTAGAGTGTAGGGTATAGAGTGTAGGGTATAGAGTGTAGGGTGTAGAGTGTAGGGTGTAGAGTGTAGGGATTAGAGTGTAGGGTATAGAGTGTAGAGTGTAGGGTTTAGAGTGTAGGGTATAGAGTGTAGAGTGTAGGGATTAGATTGTAGGGTATAGAGTGTAGGGTATAGAGTGTATGGTATAGAGTGTAGGGTATACAGTGTAGAGTGTATGGTATAGAGTGTAGCTTATAAAGTGTAGAGTGTAGGGTATAGAGTGTATGGTATAGAGTGTAGGGTGTAGAGTGTATGGTATAGAGTGTAGAGTGTAGGGTATAGAGTGTAGGGTATAGAGTGTAGGGTATAGAGTGTAGAGCGTAGGGTATAGAGTGTAGGGTACAGAGTGCAGAGTGTAGGGTATAGAGTGTAGGGTATATAGTGTAGAGTGTGGGGTAAAGAGTGTAAAGTGTAGGGTATAGAGTGTAGGGTATAGAGTGTAGGGTATAGAGTGTAGAGTGTAGGGTATAGAGTGTAGGGTATAGAGTGTAGGGTATAGAGTGTAGGGTATAGAGTGTAGATTGTAGGGTATAGAGTGTAGGGTATAGAGTGTAGGGTATAGAGTGTAAGGTATAGAGTGTAGGGTATAGAGTGTAGAGTGTAGGGTATAGAGTGTAGGGTATAGAGTGTAGGGTATAGAGTGTAGGGTATAGAGTGTAGGGTAAAGAGTGTAGAGTGTAGGGTACAGAGTGCAGGGTGTAGAGGGTAGGGTATCGAGTGTAGAGTGTAGGGTGTAGAGTGTAGGGTATAGAGTGTAGGGTGTAGAGTGTATGGTGTAGGGTATAGAGTGTAGGGTATAGAGTGCAGGGTATAGAGTGTAGGGTGTAGAGTGTAGAGTGTAGGGTGTAGAGTGTAGGGTATAGAGTGTAGGGTATAGAGTGTAGGGTATAGAGTGTAGGGTGTAGGGATTAGAGTGTAGAGTGTAGAGTGTATGTTATAGAGTGTAGGGTATAGAGTGTAGGGTATAGAGTGTAGGGTATAGAGTGTATGTTATAGAGTGTAGGGTATAGAGTGTAGAGTGTAGGGTATAGAGTTTAGAGTGTAGGGTATAGAGTGTAGGGTATAGAGTGTAGGGTATAGAGTGTAGGGTATAGGGTGCAGGGTTTAGAGTGTAGGGTATAGAGTGTAGGGTAAAGAGTGTAGAGTGTAGGGTATAGAGTGTAGGGTACAGAGTGTAGGGTGTAGAGTGTAGGGTGTAGAGTGTAGGGTGTAGAGTGTAGCGTATAGAGTGTAGGGTATAGAGTGTAGGGTATAGAGTGTAGGGTATAGAGTGTAGGGTATAGAGTGTAGGGTGTAGAGTGTAGGGTGTAGGTTATAGAGTGTAGGGTATAGAGTGTAGGGTATAGAGTGTAGGGTGTAGAGTGTAGGGTGTAGAGTGTAGGGTATAGAGTGTAGGGAGTAGAGTGTAGGGTATAGAGTGTAGAGTGTAGGGTATAGAGTGTAGAGTGTAGGGAGTAGAGTGTAGAGTGTAGGGTATAGAGTGTAGAGTGTAGGGTGTAGGGTATAGAGTGTAGGGTATAGAGTGTAGGGTGTAGAGTGTAGGGTATAGAGTGTAGAGTGTAGGGTATAGAGTGTAGGGTACAGAGTGCAGAGTGTAGGGTATAGAGTGTAGGGTATATAGTGTAGAGTGTAGGGTATAGAGTGTAAAGTGTAGGGTATAGAGTGTAGGGTATAGAGTGTAGGGTATAGAGTGTAGAGTGTAGGGTATAGAGTGTAGGGTATAGAGTGTAGGGTATAGAGTGTAGGGTATAGAGTGTAGAGTGTAGGGTATAGAGTGTAGGGTATAGAGTGTAGGGTATAGAGTGTAGGGTAAAGAGTGTAGAGTGTAGGGTATAGAGTGTAGGGTACAGAGTGTAGGGTGTAGAGTGTAGGGTGTAGAGTGTAGGGTGTAGAGTGTAGCGTATAGAGTGTAGGGTATAGAGTGTAGGGTATAGAGTGTAGGGTATAGAGTGTAGGGTATAGAGTGTAGGGTGTAGAGTGTAGGGTGTAGAGTGTAGGGTATAGAGTGTAGGGTATAGAGTGTAGGGTATAGAGTGTAGGGTATAGAGTGTAGAGTGTAGGGTGTAGGGTATAGAGTGTAGGGTATAGAGTGTAGGGTGTAGAGTGTAGGGTATAGAGTGTAGAGTGTAGTGTATAGAGTGTAGGGTACAGAGTGCAGAGTGTAGGGTATAGAGTGTAGGGTATAGAGTGTAGGGTATAGAGTGTAGAGTGTAGGGTATAGAGTGTAGGGTATAGAGTGTAGGGTATAGAGTGTAGGGTATAGAGTGTAGAGTGTAGGGTATAGAGTGTAGGGTATAGAGTGTAGGGTATAGAGTGTAGGGTATAGAGTTTAGAGTGTAGGGTATAGAGTGTAGGGTATAGAGTGTAAGGTATAGAGTGTAGAGTGTAGGGTATAGAGTGTAGGGTATAGAGTGTAGGGTATAGAGTGTAGGGTAAAGAGTGTAGAGTGTAGGGTACAGAGTGCAGGGTGTAGAGGGTAGGGTATAGAGTGTAGAGTGTAGGGTGTAGATTGTAGGGTATAGAGTGTAGGGTGTAGAGTGTAGGGTGTAGGGTATAGAGTGTAGGGTATAGAGTGCAGGGTATAGAGTGTAGGGTGTAGAGTGTAGAGTGTAGGGTGTAGAGTGTAGGGTATAGAGTGTAGGGTATAGAGTGTAGGGTATAGAGTGTAGGGTGTAGGGATTAGAGTGTAGGGTGTAGAGTGTATGGTATAGAGTGTAGGGTATAGAGTGTAGGGTATAGAGTGTAGGGTATAGAGTGTATGTTATAGAGTGTAGGGTATAGAGTGTAGAGTGTAGGGTATAGAGTTTAGAGTGTAGGGTATAGAGTGTAGGGTATAGAGTGTAGGGTATAGAGTGTAGGGTATAGGGTGCAGGGTATAGAGTGTAGGGTATAGAGTGTAGGGTAAAGAGTGTAGAGTGTAGGGTATAGAGTGTAGGGTACAGAGTGTAGGGTGTAGAGTGTAGGGTGTAGAGTGTAGGGTGTAGAGTGTAGGGTATAGAGTGTAGGGTATAGAGTGTAGGGTATAGAGTGTAGGGTATAGAGTGTAGGGTGTAGAGTGTAGGGTGTAGAGTGTAGGGTATAGAGTGTAGGGTATAGAGTGTAGGGTATAGAGTGTAGGGTATAGAGTGTAGGGTGTAGAGTGTAGGGTGTAGAGTGTAGGGTATAGAGTGTAGGGAGTAGAGTGTAGGGTATAGAGTGTAGAGTGTAGGGTATAGAGTGTAGAGTGTAGGGAGTAGAGTGTAGAGTGTAGGGTATAGAGTGTAGAGTGTAGGGTGTAGGGTATAGAGTGTAGGGTATAGAGTGTAGGGTGTAGAGTGTAGGGTATAGAGTGTAGAGTGTAGGGTATAGAGTGTAGGGTACAGAGTGCAGAGTGTAGGGTATAGAGTGTAGGGTATATAGTGTAGAGTGTAGGGTATAGAGTGTAAAGTGTAGGGTATAGAGTGTAGGGTATAGAGTGTAGGGTATAGAGTGTAGAGTGTAGGTTATAGAGTGTAGGGTATAGAGTGTAGGGTATAGAGTGTATGGTATAGAGTGTAGAGTGTAGGGTATAGAGTGTAGGGTATAGAGTGTAGAGTGTAGGGATTAGAGTGTAGGGTATAGAGTGTAGGGCATAGAGTGTAGAGTGTAGGGTATAGAGTGTAGGGTATAGAGTGTAGAGTGTAGGGTATAGAGTGTAGGGTATAGAGTGTAGGGTGTAGGATATAGAGTGTAGGCTATAGAGTGTAGGCTATAGAGTGTAGAGTATAGAGTGTAGGGTATAGAGTGTAAGGTATAGAATGTAGAGTGTAAAGTGTAGGGTATAGAGTGTAGTGTATAGAGTGTATGTTATAGAGTGTAGGGTATAGAGTGTAGAGTGTAAGGTATAGAGTGTAGTGTATAGAGTGTATGTTATAGAGTGTAGGGTGTAGAGTGTAGAGTGTAGGGTATAGAGTGTAGGGTATAGAGTGTAGGGTATAGAGTGTAGGGTATACAGTGTATGGTATAGAGTGTAGGGTATAGAGTGTAGAGTGTAGGGTATAGAGTGTAGGGTATAGAGTGTGGGGTATAGAGTGTATGGTATAGATTGTAGGGTATAGGGTATAGAGTGTATGGTGTAGAGTGTAAGGTATAGAGTGTATAGTGTAGGGTATAGAGTGTAGGTTATAGAGTGTAGGGTATAGAGTGTAGAGTGTAGGGTATAGAGTGTATGGTATAGAGTGTAGGGTGTAGAGTGTATGGTATAGAGTGTAGGGTATAGAGTGTAGGGTATAGAGTGTAGAGTGTAGGGTATAGAGTGTATGCTGTAGAGTGTATGGTGTAGAGTGTATGGTATAGAGTGTAGGGTATAGAGTGTAGAGTGTACGGTATAGAGTGTAGGGTATAGAGTGTAGGGTATAGAGTGTATGTTATAGGGTATAGAGTGTAGAGTCTAGGGTATAGAGTTTAGAGTGTAGGGTATAGAGTGTAGGGTATAGAGTGTAAGGTATAGAGTGTAGGGTGTAGAGTGTAGGGTATAGAGTGTAGGGTATAGAGTGTATGGTATAGAGTGTAGGGTATAGCGTGTATGGTATAGAGTGTAGGGTATAGAGTGTAGAGTGTAGGGTATAGAGTGTAGGGTATAGAGTGTAGAGTGTAGGGTATAGAGTGTAGGGTATAGAGTGTAGGGTGTAGGGTGTAGAGTGTAGGGATTAGAGTGTAGGGTATAGAGTGTAGAGTGTAGGGTTTAGAGTGTAGGGTATAGAGTGTAGAGTGTAGGGATTAGATTGTAGGGTATAGAGTGTAGGGTATAGAGTGTATGGTATAGAGTGTAGGGTATACAGTGTAGAGTGTATGGTATAGAGTGTAGTGTATAAAGTGTAGAGTGTAGGGTATAGAGTGTATGGTATAGAGTGTAGGGTGTAGAGTGTATGGTATAGAGTGTAGAGTGTAGGGTATAGAGTGTAGGGTATAGAGTGTAGGGTATAGAGTGTAGAGTGTAGGGTATAGAGTGTAGGGTACAGAGTGCAGAGTGTAGGGTATAGAGTGTAGGGTATATAGTGTAGAGTGTGGGGTAAAGAGTGTAAAGTGTAGGGTATAGAGTGTAGGGTATAGAGTGTAGGGTATAGAGTGTAGAGTGTAGGGTATAGAGTGTAGGGTATAGAGTGTAGGGTATAGAGTGTAGGGTATAGAGTGTAGATTGTAGGGTATAGAGTGTAGGGTATAGAGTGTAGGGTATAGAGTGTAAGGTATAGAGTGTAGGGTATAGAGTGTAGAGTGTAGGGTATAGAGTGTAGGGTATAGAGTGTAGGGTATAGAGTGTAGGGTATAGAGTGTAGGGTAAAGAGTGTAGAGTGTAGGGTACAGAGTGCAGGGTGTAGAGGGTAGGGTATAGAGTGTAGAGTGTAGGGTGTAGAGTGTAGGGTATAGAGTGTAGGGTGTAGAGTGTATGGTGTAGGGTATAGAGTGTAGGGTATAGAGTGCAGGGTATAGAGTGTAGGGTGTAGAGTGTAGGGTGTAGAGTGTAGGGTATAGAGTGTAGGGTATAGAGTGTAGGGTATAGAGTGTAGGGTGTAGGGATTAGAGTGTAGGGTGTAGAGTGTATGGTATAGAGTGTAGGGTATAGAGTGTAGGGTATAGAGTGTAGGGTATAGAGTGTATGTTATAGAGTGTAGGGTATAGAGTGTAGAGTGTAGGGTATAGAGTTTAGAGTGTAGGGTATAGAGTGTAGGGTATAGAGTGTAGGGTATAGAGTGTAGGGTATAGGGTGCAGGGTATAGAGTGTAGGGTATAGAGTGTAGGGTAAAGAGTGTAGAGTGTAGGGTATAGAGTGTAGGGTACATAGTGTAGGGTGTAGAGTGTAGAGTGTAGGGTGTAGAGTGTAGCGTATAGAGTGTAGGGTATAGAGTGTAGGGTATAGAGTGTAGGGTATAGAGTGTAGGGTATAGAGTGTAGGGTGTAGAGTGTAGGGTGTAGGGTATAGAGTGTAGGGTATAGAGTGTAGGGTATAGAGTGTAGGGTGTAGAGTGTAGGGTGTAGAGTGTAGGGTATAGAGTGTAGGGAGTAGAGTGTAGGGTATAGAGTGTAGAGTGTAGGGTATAGAGTGTAGAGTGTAGGGAGTAGAGTGTAGAGTGTAGGGTATAGAGTGTAGAGTGTAGGGTGTAGGGTATAGAGTGTAGGGTATAGAGTGTAGGGTTTAGAGTGTAGGGTATAGAGTGTAGGGTACAGAGTGCAGAGTGTAGGGTATAGAGTGTAGGGTATATAGTGTAGAGTGTAGGGTAT
>NW_027194645.1:0-26038 GCF_032444005.1 Ranitomeya imitator
TCTTTTGACACTGCAAGGTAGTTACACATATTGATGGTTTCAATGTCTTCCTCCTCATCATTTGTGACAGGAAGGTAAGCTCTGCTTAGCGTATCTGCAATCAGTAAGTCTCTTCCTGGACAGTACCCGATGTCAACATCATATTTCTGAAGTCGCAACAGCATGCGCTGTAGTCTCTTTGGGGCATTTAGTAAAAATGGCTTCTTTGTAATGCTCTCCAATGGTTTGTGATCCGACTGCACTGTTACCCGTCGACCATAGGTGTACTGGTGAAACTTCTCCATCCCAAATACCACAGCCAGTAGTTCCTTCTCAATCTGCGCATATCCCTGCTCTGTTGTTGTAAGGGCTCTGCTTGCAAATGTAATTGGCTGTTTGTTCTGCATTAATGTGGCTCCAAGGCCTTTTTCCGAAGCATCACATTGTACCCACCACTTCTCGATCTGGATCGAAGTACTTTAGGGTTGCTGTATCTGCAATGGCATTCTTTACTGCTCGGAAAGCAGTCTCCTGGCTTTCTGTCCATTCCCAGCGCACATCTTTGTGGGTTAGCTGTCTCAGTGGCTCACACATGTCTGACAGATGTCTGCAAAATTTTGAGAGATAATTCACCATGCCCAAAAATCATTGTACTCCAGAAACATCAGTAGGGGTAGGCAAATCTTGTATTGCTCTCACCTTTTCAGGATCCACTTTGACCCCAGTTGAAGTCAGTCGATGACCAATATAGGCCACTTCTGTCATTTTCAATTTGAATTTGTCCAAATTCAGCTTTATGTTTTTTTCTCTGCATCTGTCCAAAAATTGTATCATCTTCTGATCGTGATCCTTGATTGCAGATTCCATATTTTCACCTTCTCCCACTACTAGGATATCATCCGCTATTGTCTTCACTCCAGTAAGTCCTTCCAAAGCCTGCATCAATTTCTGCTGGAATATCTCTGGAGCAGGTTTTAGTCCCATGGGCATTTTCAGCCATTTAAAGCGTCCAAATGGTGAAGAAAATGTTGTCAATAAACTTGAATCTTCAGTCAGGGCCACATGCCAGAATCCATTTTTTACATCACATACAGAAAATATTTTAGCCTTTGATAAATCTGGTAGAACATCATCTAATGTTGGCATTGGGTAATGATTTCGTTTCAGCGCCTTGTTGAATGGCTTAGGATCAATACATATTCTTAACTTGCCCGATGGTTTCTGCACTATGACCAAACTGCTGATCCAATCTGTGCTCTTATAGACTGGTGCTATCATGCCTCTTCTTTGTAGATCTTGCAGTTCTACTTTCAGCGGTTGCATTAAAGCTACAGGCACTCTTCTTGTAGGTAATCTGGTGGGCTGTACTGTGTTGTCAATTTCTAGCCTATATTTACCTTCAAAGCATCCATCACCTTCAAATACATCAGCATACTCTGCTTTTATTTTCTGCATGTCCAAGTTGTGCTCTGCATTTAGTTTTGGATTTTGTATATCCTGGGCAACTTCAACAGACATAATGTTCTGAGACTGTACTTTTATTAAGTCCATTGCCTGAACTGCTTTTACTCCCAGTAATGGTACATGGTTACTACCCCGTAACACGGTAAATTCAACTCTATAACTCTTTCTGTTACATGGGTTTCGTATTTTTAGCTTACATGTCCCCATTGGTTTCAGAACACTTTTGTTGTACATCACCAGTACCTTGTCAGTTGGCTCAATAGAAACCTGTTTGTTTAGCAGATCAAATTAAATTACATTGCAGCTTGCTCCACAATCCAGCTGAAATCTAATGGGCTTCTCATCCAACAGGAATGTTGCATAAAGCTGCTTGGCATCCTTCACTACTGACTGCCCGACTACATTGACTTTCTCTGTTGTAGACTGCATTTGTAGCCATGTAATGTCCTCTGCACTGTCAGTGTCTGGTGTCACAGTGTGAAGCTGTCTGTACTGTTTGCCTCTTCCTTGCCTGCAGACAGCAGAGGAATGATTCTTCTTGCCACATGACCTGCAGGTTTCCCCATATGCTGGACACTTGGTTTTGTCTCTCTCATGTCTTTTCCCACAATACTTGCAGTGGACAGTGTTTATAGGGTAGTCTGGTCCTGTCTTTCCTTTCATAGATACTGTATGTACCTTGTCATCATCATTCTCACTGGTGCCTGCCATCATCTTCAGGCTGTGCTTTGTGAGCTCAGCAGCCCTGCAGATTTGCATACATTTCTCTAAAGTCATGCCTTCCTCTCTCAATAATCTTTCTTTGAGATGACTGTCCTTTATGCCACACACCATTCTGTCCTTGATTAGACTGTCCCTGATCTCTCCAAAGCCACATGTTTCTGCAAGTCTCCTCAGCTCTGTCAGATATCTGTCCACATTTTCACCATCCTTCTGATGTCTTGTGAAAAACTTCTATCTTTCCACTGTCTCATTCTTCTTTGGGTCACAGTGTTTATCAAATGCCTGCACAATGTCTGCTAGGAGGAGGTTGTCTGTGTCTGGGAGCAAGGTGTGGGCTAATTCTCTGCCATTTTCCCCAATTAGGTAATAAAACAGCTTTACTTTCCGTTTGTCATCAGTGGGGCCCACAGTCAGATCCACATACAGTGTAAACTCTTCCTTCCAATGTCTCCAAGTCTGGGACAGATTACATGAAGTGACATCCAGTCTCTGAGGGGGCTTCAGACCAGTCTCCATTTTTTCTGTACTGTCAGGGAATCTGTACTTACAGTTGCAGTGATCTGTGCAGTTCCAGCCTCATATAAGCTCTAAGAATTTGCAGGTTCTATCCCACCGCTGCCACCATGTTCTGTTTGATGAATCCTGTCATAAATATAACATATTGCTACAGGGGCTCTTCCTCCAGCGTTCTTAACATCTGTATAAGAGTGCGGTTGAACTGTTCACAGGCTCTATTTCCCTGAGAGTGGTAAGGCGTTGTCCGAGATGTTGTGATCTGGTACAGATGGTGTAACTCTTCCATCACTTTCCCAAGAAAACAGGCATCTTGATCAGAGTGAATTTGCTTCGCGGGCAGCGGTACACCTAAATGAAATTCTTGCAAATGGCAAGAATAGATCTCAAGCAGCTTGGATTGTGGCCTCTCCACTCTTCCTCCAGACTCTGGGACCTTGATTTCCAAGGTCTAGTGTTAAGTACCCACAATTAATTATGGTTTTGGGAGCCATGTCATCTGCTAGTATAGGTCCACTGTGTTTTATCAAGACCAAAGTCATGTCAAGATGGGACGCTGCGGGTATTAATTCATTGGGAGACCTTATAGATGACTTTGGCTTAATTCCATTTAATGATATCCTGACTTCTCATCCATCCCTGAGGGAGGCCTTTAATAAATACCTTCAAGTTAGGCATTTGATTTACACTGGGCCTACTCCTTGGACTTTACCTTTAACTTTTTCCCTGAAAAGATCACTTTTCTCCTCTGGCAGGGAAAACTCGGGTTTATATACTTTTATAAGATGCTCAATAATCCCCCCTTGGAGAGAACACTCCCATACATGATAAAGTGGGAAAAATAATTGAAATTCTTTACATCCCCTCAGAAGTGGCATGATGCTATTAAGGTACCGTCACACTAAGCGACGCTGCAGCAATACCGACAACGATGTCGATCGCTGCAGCGTCGCTGCTTGGTCGCTGGAGAGCTGTCACACAGACACCGGAATGTAAGTATGTAGTGTTTTTTTTTTTTACATTTACACTGGTAACCAGGGTAAACATCGGGTTACTAAGCGCAGCCCTGCACTTAGTAACCCGATGTTTACCCTGGTTACCAGCGAAGACATCGCTGGATCGGCGTCACACACGCCGATTCAGCGATGTCTGCGGGAGATCCAGCGACGAAATAAAGTTCTGGACTTTCTGCTCCGACCAACGATGTCACAGCAGGATCCAGATCGCTGCTGTGTGTCAAACACAACGATATCGCTTTCCAGGACGCTGCAACGTCACGGATCGCTAGCGATATCGTTGTGAAGTTGGTCAGTGTGACGGTACCTTATGTCCTGTCAGTGGTGAACTGTCTGTATGATCCACTTGGGTTTGTTGCACCTCTGACTATACAAGGCAAGCTTCTGCTCAGGCACCTCTCAGTCTAATAAGGACTGGGAAGAACCACTGCCTGAAAACAGCTAAAATAGAGGTCCTGGAGGGAATCTACAAGTCAAAGGAAAGAGATCCATATATTCTCTGATGCCTCTACCGAAACTATTGAAGCTGTTGTCTATTTGAAGGATATAGACTAACAATGAAGCCCATGTCGGATTTCTACTTGGAAAGACTAAATTGGCTCCCTAACCTGAGCTCATACCCAGACTTGAACTTTATGGGGCTGTACTAGTCGTAGAGATCGTAAACTTCATACAGACCGAAGAAGTTATTCACGTGGATGACACAAGATTCCGCACAGACAGAAAAGTTGTTCTGGGCTACATATACAAACAGACAAAATGCTTATATAGTTACATAGTTACATAGTTATTAAGGTTGAAGGAAGACTATAAGTCCATCTAGTTCAACCCGTAGCCTAACCTAACATGCCCTAACATGTTGATCCAGAGGAAGGCAAAAAAAACCCATGTGGCAAAGAGTTGCACCTTGGGGAAAAAAATTCCTTCCCGACTCCACATACGGCAATCAGACTAGTTCCCTGGATCAACCCCCTATCAAGGAATCTAGTGTATATACCCTGTAACATTATACTTTTTATCAGAAAGGCATCCAGTCCCCTCTTAAATTTAAGTAATGAATCACTCATTACAACATCATACGGCAGAGAGTTCCATAGTCTCACTGCTCTTACAGTAAAGAATCCGCGTCTGTTATTATGCTTAAACCATTTTTCCTCCAGATGTAGAGGATGCCCCTTGTCCCTGTCTCAGGTCTATGATTAAAAAGATAATCAGAAAGGTCTTTGTACTGTCCCCTCATATATTTATACATTAAAATAAGATCACCCCTTAGTCTTCGTTTTTCCAAACTAAATAGCCCCAAGTGTAATAATCTATCTTGTATTGCAGACCCCCCAGTCCTCTAATAATCTTGGTCGCTCTTCTCTGCACCCGCTCCAGTTCAGCTATGTCTTTCTTATACACCGGAGACCAGAACTGCGCACAGTATTCTAAGTGTGGTCGCACTAGTGACTTGTATAGAGGTAAAATTATGTTCTCCTCATGACCATCTATGCCTCTTTCAATGCATCCCATTATTTTATTTGCCTTTGTAGCAGCTGCCTGACACTGGCCACTAGATGTGAGTTTGTCATCCACCCATACACCCAGGTCTTTTTCATTGACGGTTTTGCCCAGAGTTTTAGAATTAAGCGCATAGTTATACATCTTATTACTTTTACCCAAGTGCATGACCTTACATTTATCCCCATTAAAGCTCATTTGCCATTTATCAGCCCAAGTTTCAAGTTTAAAAAAATCATCCTGTAATATAAAATTGTCCTCCCATGTATTCATTACCCTGCAGTTTAGTGTCATCTGCAAATATTGAAATTCTACTACAAGGTCATTAATAAATATGTTAAAAAGAAGAGGGCCCAATACTGACCCCTGTGGTACCCCACTGCTAACCGCGACCCAGTCCGAGTGTGCTCCATTAATAACCACCCTTTGTTTCCTATCCCTGAGCCAGCTCTCAACCCACTTACACATATTTTCCCCTATCCCCATTATTCTCATTTTATGTATCAACCTTTTGTGTGGCACCGTATCAAAAGCTTTTGAAAAGTCCATATACACTACGTCCACTGGGTTCCCTTGGTCAGTCCGGAACTTACCTCTTCATAGAAGCTGATCAGATTAGTCTGACATGAACGGTCCCTAGTAAACCCGTGCTGATACTGGGTCATGAGGTTATTCCTCCTCAGATACTCCAGTATAGCATCCCTTAGAATGCCCTCCAGGATTTTACCCACAGTAGAGGTTAAGCTTACTGGCCTATAATTACCGAGTTCAGTTTTTGTCCCCTTTTTGAATATTGGCATCACATTTGCTATACGCCAGTCCTGTGGCACAGACCCTGTTATTATGGACTCTTTGAAGATTAAAAATAATGGTCTATCAATGACTGTACTTAATTCCTGCAGTACTCGAGGGTGTATCCCATCCGGGCCCGGAGATTTGTAAATTTTAGTGATTTTTAGACGCCGCCGTACTTCCTGCTGGGTTAAGCAGGTGACACTTAATTGGGAATTTTTGTTATCACTGATCATATTGTCTGCCATGGGATTTTCTTTTGTAAATACTGATGAAAAAAAGTCATTTAGCATATCGGCTTTTTCCTTATCCTCATCCACCATTTCACCCAGACTATTTTTAAGGGGGCCAACACTATCATTTTTTAGTTTCTTACTATTTACGTAGTTAAAGAATATTTTGGGATTATTTTTACTCTCTCTGGCAATGAGTCTTTCTGTCTCAATCTTTGCTGCCTTGATTTGCTTTTTACAGACTTTATTTTTCTGTATTTATTTAATGCCTCATCACTACCTACTTCCTTTAATTCTCTAAATGCTTTCTTTTTGTCACTTATTGCGCCCCTTACAGCTCTATTTAGCCATATTGGTTTCCTCCTATTTCTAGTATGTTTATTCCCATATGGTATATACTGTGCACAGGTCCTATCCAGGATGCTAATAAACGTCTCCCATTTTCTTTGTGTATTTTTATGTCTCAGGATATCGTCCCAGTTAATTGCACCAAGATCATCTCTCATCCGTTGGAAATTTGCCCTCCTGAAGTTTAGTGTCCGTGTAACCCCTCTACTATACATCTTATTAAAGGATACATGAAAACTTATTATTTTGTGATCACTATTCCCCAAGTGACCCCCAACCCTCATAATTGCTATGCGGTCTGGCCTGTTGGTTAATATTAGGTCTAGCAGTGCCCCCCTTCTTGTTGGGTCCTGAACCAGTTGTGAAAGGTAATTGTCTCTCATAGTTGTCAGACACCGATCACCTTTGCTGGAACTGCAGGTTTCTGTTCCCCAATCTATTTCAGGGTAGTTGAAGTCCCCCATAATAATGACTTCTCCTTGAGTCGCAGCTTCATCTATTTGCTTTATGAGGATATTCTCCATTGCTTCCATTATTTTTGGAGATTTATAACAAACCCCTATCAGTAATTTATTATTTTTCCCCCTCCCCTTATCTCCACCCACAGGGATTCTACATTTTCACTTAATTCACCTATATTATCACGCCGGATGGGTTTTAAGGACGATTTTACATATAGACACACCCCTCCCCCTCGCTTATCTGTACGGTCATTTCTGAACAGACTATAACCCTGCAAGTTAACAGCTCAGTCATGGCTCTCATCCAGCCACGTTTCAGATATCCCCTGTTATGGTCTGGTGATTATGGAGCGACATGAGACTATCTCTGAGCAGGTGGTATCTATACTGACCGCAGACCCTAAGCTCAACACACAACTAGAAGCAGCCGTGGATTGCTCCTAACGCTCCCTATGCAACTCGTCACAGCCTAAGAGCTAACTACCCTGTTGTGAATTCTGTTGTTGGGCTCCCTCCTGTGGTCATGAATGGTACTTCGGCTGGTTCTGTCCATGAACTTCCTCTGGTGGGTGTTTCTGAGTTTCACAGGTGACGAGGTTAATTCGTTAGCTGCTGCTCTATTTAACTCCACTTAGATCTTTGCTCCATGCCACCTGGCAATGTTCCAGTATTGGTCTGTTCACTCCTGGATCGTTCTTGTGACCTGTCTTCCCATCAGAAGCTAAGTTCCAGCTTGTATTTCTTTGGTTTGCCATTTTTCTGTCCAGCTTGCTATTTAATTTGTTGTCTTGCTTGCTGGAAGCTCTGGGACGCAGAGGGAGTGCCTCCGCACCGGGAGTCGGTGCGGAGGGTCTTTTTGCGCCCTCTGCGTGGTCTTTTTGTAGGTTTTTGTGCTGACCGCAAAGTAACCTTTCCTATCCTCGGTCTGTTCAGTAAGTCGGGCCTCACTTTGCTAAATCTATTTCATCTCTGTGTTTGTATTTTCATCTTTACTCACAGTCATTATATGTGGGGGGCTGCCTTTTCCTTTGGGGAATTTCTCTGAGGCAAGGTAGGCTTTATTTTTCTATCTTCAGGGCTAGCTAGTTCCTTAGGCTGTGCCGAGTTGCATAGGGAGCGTTAGGAGCAATCCACGGCTATTTCTAGTGTGTTTGATAGGTTTAGGGATTGCGGTCAGCAGAGTTCCCACGTCCCAGAGCTCGTCCTTATTATCAGTAACTATCAGGTCATTCCTTGTGCTCTTAACCACCAGGTCCATTATTGTCCTGACCACCAGGTCATAACAGTACAGGTGGCCCAAAGTACTAATGCATCTCAATAGAGGGATAAGAGAAGTTCTGAGACCATTTTTTTTTCTTTGCAGTGTGTTTTGTCTCTATTTTCCCCTTTACCTCTGGGTGGTTCAGGACACTGGTGTAAACATGGACATTCAAGGTCTGTCCTCTTGGATGGATAATCTCACTACAAGGATAAAAAACATTCAAGATTTTGTGGTTCAGAATCCGATGTCAGAGCCTAGGATTCCAATTCCTGATTTGTTTTTTGGTGATAGATCTAAGTTCTTGAATTTCAAAAATAATTGTAAATTGTTTCTTGCCTTGAAACCTCGCTCCTCAGGTGACCCTGTTCAACAAGTAAAGATCATTATTTCTTTGTTACGTGGTGACCCTCAAGACTGGGCATTTTCCCTTGCGCCAGGAGATCCAGCATTGCGTGATGTTGATGCGTTTTTCCTGGCGCTTGGATTGCTTTATGACGAACCTAATTCAGTGGATCAGGCAGAGAAAACCTTGCTGGCTCTGTGTCAGGGTCAGGATGAAGCGGAGATATATTGTCAGAAGTTTAGAAAGTGGTCTGTGCTCACTCAGTGGAATGAATGTGCCCTGGCAGCAATCTTCAGAAAGGGTCTCTCTGAAGCCCTTAAGGATGTCATGGTGGGGTTTCCCATGCCTGCTGGTCTGAATGAGTCTATGTCCTTGGCCATTCAGATCGATCGACGCTTGCGTGAGCGTAAAGCTGTGCACCATTTGGCGGTACTATCTGAGCATGGGCCTGACCCTATGCAATGTGAGAGGACTTTGACCAGAGCTGAACGGCAAGAACACAGACGTCGGAATGGGCTATGTTTTTACTGTGGTGATTCCACTCATGCTATCTCCGATTGTCCTAAGCGCACTAAGCGGTTCGCTAGGTCTGCCACCATTGGTACGGTACAGTCTAAATTTCTATTGTCTGTTACTCTGATTTGCTCTTTGTCATCCTATTCTGTTATGGCATTTGTGGATTCAGGCGCTGCCCTGAATTTGATGGACTTGGAGTATGCTAGGCGCTGTGGTTTTTTCTTGGAGCCCTTGCAGTATCCTATTCCATTGAGAGGAATTGATGCTACGCCTTTGGCCAAGAATAAGCCTCAGTATTGGACCTAATTGACCATGTTCATGGCTCCTGCACATCAGGAGGATATCCGCTTTCTGGTGTTGCATAATCTGCATGATGTGGTCGTTTTGGGGTTGCCATGGCTACAGGTTCATAATCCAGTATTGGACTGGAAATCTATGTCTGTGTCCAGCTGGGGTTGCCAGGGGGTACATGGTGATGTTCCATTTATGTCTATTTCGTCTTCCACTCCTTCTGAAGTTCCAGAGTTTTTGTCGGATTATCGGGATGTATTTGATGAGCCCAAAGCCAGTGCCCTACCTCCTTATAGGGATTGCGATTGTGCAATTAATTTGATTCCTGGTAGTAAGTTTCCTAAGGGCCGATTGTTCAATTTATCTGTGCCAGAACATGCCGCTATGCGGAGTTATATAAAGGAATCCTTGAAGAAAGGCCATATTTGCCTGTCGTCATCACCGTTAGGAGCAGGGTTCTTTTTTTGTGGCCAAGAAGGATGGTTCTTTGAGACCTTGTATTGATTACCGCCTTCTTAATAAAATTACAGTCAAATTTCAGTATCCTTTGCCGTTGCTGTCTGATTTGTTTGCTCGTATTAAAGGGGCTAGTTGGTTCACCAAGATAGATCTTCGAGGGGCGTATAATCTTGTGCGTATTAAACAAGGCGATGAATGGAAAACAGCATTTAATATGCCCGAGGGCCATTTTGAGTACCTGGTTATGCCATTCGGGCTTTCCAATGCTCCATCGGTATTTCAGTCCTTTATGCATGACATCCTCCGAGAGTACCTGGATAAATTCCTGATTGTGTATTTGGATGATATTTTGGTCTTTTCGGATGATTGGGAGTCTCATGTGAAGCAGGTCAGAATGGTGTTCCAGGTCCTTCGTGCGAATTCCTTGTTTGTGAAGGGGTCAAAGTGTCTAATTGGAGTTCAGAAGGTTTCATTTTTTGGGTTCCTTTTTTCCCCTTCTACTATCGAGATGGACCCTGTTAAAGTCCAGGCCATTTACGATTGGACTCAGCCGACATCTGTGAAGAGCCTGCAAAAGTTCCTGGGCTTTGCTAATTTTTATCGGCGCTTCATCACTAATTTTTCTACTGTTGCTAAACCGTTGACTGATTTGACCAAGAAGGGTGCTGATGTGGTCAATTGGTCTTCTGCGGCTGTAGAGGCTTTTCAGGAGTTGAAGCGTCATTTTTCTTCTGCCCCTGTGTTGTGCCAGCCAGATGTTACGCTTCTGTTTCAGGTTGAGGTTGATGCTTCTGAGATTGGAGCAGGGGCTGTTTTGTCGTAAAGAAGTTCTGAGGGCTCGGTGATGAAGCCATGTGCTTTCTTTTCTAGAAAGTTTTCGCCTGCTGAGCGTAACTATGATGTTGGTAATCGTGAATTGTTGGCCATGAAGTGGGCATTCGAGGAGTGGCGTCATTGGCTGGAAGGAGCCAAGCATCGCGTGGTGGTCTTGACAGATCACAAGAATTTTACTTATCTTGAGTCTGCCAAACGGTTGAATCCGAGACAGGCTCGATGGTCATTATTTTTCTCTCCCGTTTTGATTTTGTGGTTTCGTACCTTCCGGGCTCTAAGAATGTGAAGGCTGATGCCCTGTCAAGGAGTTTTGTGCCTGACTCTCCGGGTGTTCCTGAGCCGGCGGGTATTCTCAAAGAGGGGGTAATTTTGTCTGCCATCTCCCCTGATTTGCGGCGGGTGCTGCAAAAATTTCAGGCTGATAGACCTGACCGTTGCCCAGCGGAGAAACTGTTTGTCCCTGATAGATGGACTAGTAGAGTTATCTCTGAGATTCATTGTTCAGTGTTGGCTGGGCATCCTGAAATCTTTGGTACCAGAGATTTGGTGGCTAGATCCTTCTGGTGGCCGTCTTTGTCGCGGGATGTGCGTTCTTTTGTGCAGTCCTGTGGGACTTGTGCTCGGTCTAAGCCCTGCTGTTCTCGTGCCAGTGGGTTGCTTTTGCCCTTGCCGGTCCCGAAGAGGCCCTGGACGCATATTTCTATGGATTTTATTTCGGATCTCCCCGTCTCTCAAAAGATGTCGATCATTTGGGTGGTTTGTGATCTCTTTTCTAAGATGGTCCATTTGGTACCTTTGTCTAAATTGCCTTCCTCCTCTGATTTGGTGCCATTATTTTTCCAGCATGTGGTTCGTTTACATGGTATCCCGGAGAACAACGTTTCTGACAGAGGTTCTCAGTTTGTTTCAAGGTTTTGGCGATCCTTTTGTGCTAGGATGGGCATTGATTTGTCTTTTTCTTCGGCTTTCCATCCTCAGACAATTGGCCAAACCGAACGAACTAATCAAACTTTGGAAACATATCTGAGATGCTTTGTTTCTGCTGATCAGGATGATTGGGTGTCCTTTTTGCTGTTCGCCCTTAATAATCGGGCCAGCTCGGCTACTTTGGTTTTGCCGTTTTTCTGCAATTCTGGTTTCCATCCTCGTTTCTCTTCAGGGCAGGTTGAGTCTTCAGACTGTCCTGGTGTGGATACTGTGGTGGATAGGTTGCAGCAGATTTGGACTCATGTGGTGGACAATTTGACATTGTCCCAGGAGAAGGCTCAACGTTTCGCTAACCGCCGGCGCTGTGTGGGTCCCCGACTTAGTGTTGGGGATTTGGTTTGGTTGTCGTCTCGTTATGTTCCTATGAAGGTTTCCTCTCCTAAGTTTAAGCCTCGTTTCATTGGTCCATATAAGATTTCTGAGGTTATCAATCCTGTGTCATTTCGTTTGGCCCTTCCTGCTTCTTTTGCTATCCATAATGTGTTCCATAGGTCGTTATTGCGGAGATACGTGGCGCCTGTGGTCCCATCCGTTGATCCTCCTGCCCCGGTGTTGGTTGAGGGGGAGTTGGAGTATGTGGTGGAGAAGATTTTGGATTCTCGTGTTTCGAGACGTAGACTCCAGTACCTGGTCAAGTGGAAGGGTTATGGTCAGGAAGATGATTCCTGGGTTTTTGCCTCTGATGTTCATGCTGCCGATCTGGTTCGTGCCTTTCATTTGGCTCATCCTGGTCGGCCTGGGGGCTCTGGTGAGGGTTCGGTGACCCCTCCTCAAGGGGGGGGGGTACTGTTGTGAATTCTGTTGTCGGGCTCACTCCTGTGGTCATGAATGGTACTTCGGCTGGTTCTGTCCATGGACTTCCTCTGGTGGGTGTTTCTGAGTTTCACAGGTGACGAGGTTAATTCGTTAGCTGCTGCTCTATTTAACTCCACTTAGATCTTTGCTCCATGCCACCTGGCAATGTTCCAGTATTGGTCTAGTTCACTCCTGGATCGTTCTTGTGACCTGTCTTCCCATCAGAAGCTAAGTTCCAGCTTGTATTTCTTTGGTTTGCTATTTTTCTGTCCAGCTTGCTATTTAATTTGTTGTCTTGCTTGCTGAAAGCTCTGGGACGCAGAGGGAGCGCCTCCGCACCGTGAGTCGGTGCGGAGGGTCTTTTTGCGCCCTCTGCATGGTCTTTTTGTAGGTTTTTGTGCTGACCGCAAAGTAACCTTTCCTATCCTCGGTCTGTTCAGTAAGTCGGGCCTCACTTTGCTAAATCTATTTCATCTCTGTGTTTGTATTTTCATCTTTACTCACAGTCATTATATGTGGGGGGCTGCCTTTTCCTTTGGGGAATTTCTCTGAGGCAAGGTAGGCTTTATTTTTCTATCTTCAGGGCTAGCTAGTTCCTTAGGCTGTGCCGAGTTGCATAGGGAGCGTTAGGAGCAATCCACGGCTATTTCTAGTGTGTTTGATAGGTTTAGGGATTGCGGTCAGCAGAGTTCCCACGTCCCAGAGCTCGTCCTTATTATCAGTAACTATCAGGTCATTCCGTGTGCTCTTAACCACCAGGTCCATTATTGTCCTGACCACCAGGTCATAACACTACCCCTAAAGATAGAAGCAGGAAAACTATCTTGCCTCAGAGAAAATCCCCAAAGGAAAGACAGCCCCCCACATGTAATGACTGTGAGAGGAGAAGGAAATTACATACGTAGTATGAAACAAGATTGAGCACAGGAGGCCACCTCTAGCTAGAAAGGAAAGTACAGAAAAGAGCTCTGTGCGGTCAGTAGAAAACAACTAGAAAAAGTCCACCGCAGAGAAATGCAAAAATCTCCACACCTAACTAAAGGTGTGGAGGGCAAACTCTGCTGCCCAGAGCTTTCAGTTTAGCTAAATAGATCCATACTGATAAACTGGACAAATGAGCAAAACAAGACAGTACAAAAGAACAAGTCCACAATAAGTGAACTGCAAAGGACATGGAAGGACTTAACTTAGAAGAACTTGGTCAGAGTGGCAGGAAAATCCAAAGAGCAAAGACTCCAGGCAGAGACAATTGACAACTGGCATTGAATGAGGGCTAAGGCCAGACTAATATAGCCGAGCCCAAAAGACAATCAAAGGAAACAGCTGAAAAGCTAAATCCAAGAAGCAGCAATACCACTAAAGACCACAGGAGGAGCCCAAGAGCAGAACTCACAAAAATACTACTTACAACCAAGAACGGAATTCACAACAGTACCCCCCCACTTGAGGAGGGGTCACCGAACCCTCACCAGAGCCCCCAGGCCGATCAGGACGAGACAAATGAAAAGCACGAACCAACTCGGCGGCATGAACATCGGAGGCAACAACCCAAGAATTATCCTCCTGGCCATAACCCTTCCACTTGACAAGATACTGAAGCTTCCGCCTTGAAAAACGAGAATCCAAAATTTTCTCAACCACATATTCCAACTCTGTTGTGAATTCTGTGGCAGAGCTCCCTCCTGTGGCCACAAGTGGTATTTCGGCTGGTTCTCTCTGTGAGCTTCCGTTGGTGGAAGGAAGTGGTACTGCGGCTTCTGAGCCTCCTTCCTCAGGTGATGTGGTGATGTCGTTAGACGTTTCCTATTTAGCTCCACCTGGTGCTTTGATCCTGGCCTCTTGTCAATGTTCTAGTGTGGGTCTAGCTTCCTCCTGGATCGTTCCTGTGGCCTGCTGCTCTGCATAAACGAAGTTATGCTGTGTTATTTTTTGGTTTGCTGTTTTTTCTGTCCAGCGTGCTCTTTTGTTTTTGTTGCTTGCTGGAAGCTCTGAGACGCAGAGGGTGTACCTCCGTGCCGTTAGTTCGGTACGGAGGGTCTTTTTGCCCCCTCTGCGTGGTTGTTAGTAGGGTTTTGTGTTGACCGCAAAGTTACCTTTTCTATCTTCGGTCTATTCAGAAAGTCGGGCCTCACTTTGCTAAATCTGTTTCATCTCTACGTTTGTCATTTCATCTCACTCACAGTCATTATATGTGGGGGCTGCCTTTTCCTGTGGGGAATTTCTTTGAGGCAAGTTAGGCTTGTTTTCCTCTTAGGCCTAGCTAGTTTCTCAGGCTGTGCTGAGTTGCATAGGTAGCGTTAGGCGCAATCCACGGCCGCCTTTAGTTGTGGTACGATAGTATAGGGATTGCGGTCAGCAGAGTTCCCACGTCTCAGAGCTCGTCCTATGTTTTTGGTTATTGTCAGGTCACTATTTGTGCTCTGAACTTCAACATCCATTGTGGTTCTGAATTACAATTTCATGACACAACTCCCCCTCAACCAACACCGGGGCAGGAGGATCAACAGATGGAACAACGGGCTTCACATATCTCTGCAACAAAGATCTATGGAAAACATTGTGGATGGAAAAAGAAGCTGGAAGGGCCAAACGAAAAGACACAGGATTGATAATCTCAGAGATCTTATAAGGACCAATAAACCGAGGCTTGAACTTAGGGGAAGAAACCTTCATAGGGACATGACGAGAGGATAACCAGACCAAATCCCCCACACGAAGCCGAGGACCAACACACCGACGGCGGTTAGCAAAACGCTGAGCCCTTTCCTGGGACAACGTCAAATTGTCCACCACATGAGCCCAAATCTGCTGCAACTTGTCCACGACAGAATCCACACCAGGACAATCAGAAGGCTCAACCTGCCCTGAAGAAAAACGAGGATGGAAACCAAAATTACAAAAGAAAGGCGAAACCAAAGTAGCCGAACTGGCCCGATTATTAAGGGCAAACTCGGCCAACGGCAAAAAAGTCACCCAATCATCCTGATCTGCAGACACAAAGCATCTCAAATAGGTTTCCAAGGTTTGATTAGTTCGCTCAGTTTGACCATTTGTCTGAGGATGGAACGCCGAAGAAAAAGACAAATCAATACCCATCCTAGCACAAAAGGCCTGCCAAAACCTGGAAACAAACTGGGAACCTCTATCAGACACAATATTCTCCGGAATGCCATGCAAACGAACCACATGTTGAAAAAACAATGGAACCAAATCAGAGGAGGAAGGCAATTTAGGCAAAGGTACTAAATGGACCATTTTAGAGAACCGGTCACAAACCACCCAGATAACAGACATCCTCTGGGACACAGGAAGATCTGAAATAAAATCCATAGAAATATGCGTCCAAGGCCTCTCCGGAATGGGCAAAGGTGAAAGCAACCCACTAGCACGGGAACAGCAAGGCTTAGCCCGGGCACAGGTCCCACAGGACTGCACAAAAGCACGCACATCCCGCGACAAGGAAGGCCACCAAAAAGACCTAGCAACTAAATCTCTGGTACCAAAAATTCCAGGATGACCGGCCAACACAGAACAATGGACCTCAGAAATTACCTTACTTGTCCATCTATCAGGAACAAACAGCTTCCCCACAGGACAGCGGTCAGGCTTATCAGCCTGAAATTCCTGGTGCGCCCGCCGTAAATCAGGGGAGATGGCAGATAGAATCACCCCTTCTCTAAGAATGCCAACCGGCTCAAGGACTCCAAGGGAATCAGGCAAAAAACTCCTAGAAAGGGCATCCGCGTTAACATTCTTAGATCCCGGAAGATACGAGACCACAAAATCAAAATGGGAAAAAAATAGGGACCACCGAGCCTGTCTAGGGTTCAGCCGCTTGGCCGACTCAAGGTAAATCAGATTCTTATGATCGGTCAAAACCACAATGCGGTGCTTGGCTCCCTCAAGCCAATGTCGCCACTCCTCAAATGCCCACTTCATAGCCAACAACTCCCGATTACCGACATCATAATTGCGTTCCGCAGGCGAAAACTTCCGAGAAAAGAAGGCACATGCCTTCATCAAGGAACCATCAGAATTCCTCTGTGACAAAACGGCCCCTGCCCCCAATCTCAGAAGCGTCAACCTCAACCTGAAAAGGAAGAGAAACATCCGGCTGACGCAAGACAGCGGCAGAAGTAAATCGGCGTTTAAGTTCCTGAAAAGCCTCAACAGTCTCAGTGGACCAGTTAGTCACATCAGCGCCTTTCTTAGTCAAATCGGTCAGGGGTTTAACCACACTAGAGAAGTTAGCAATGAAACGGCGATAAAAATTAGCAAAGCCCCAAAATTTCTGAAGGCTCTTCACAGATGTGGGTTGAATCCAGTCATGAATGGCTTGGACTTTAGCAGGATCCATTTCTACAGACGAAGGGGAAAAAATAAACCCCAAAAAAGAAACCTTCTGAACTCCAAATAAGCACTTAGACCCCTTCACAAATAGAGCATTATCACGAAGGATCTGGAATACCGTCCTGACCTGCTTCACATGAGACTCCCAATCATTAGAAAAAAATCAAAATATCATCCACATACACAATCAAGAATTTGTCAAGATAATTGCGGAAAATATCATGCATAAAGGACTGAAATACAGAAGGAGCATTAGAAAGCCCAAAAGGCATCACCAGATATTCAAAATGGCCTTCGGGCGTATTAAATGCAGTTTTCCATTCGTCACCCTTTTTAATACGAACAAGATTATATGCCCCTCAAAGGTCAATCTTGGTAAACCAACTAGCCCCCTTAATCCTAGCAAATAAATCAGAGAGCAAGGGTAAAGGATATTGAAATTTGACCGTGATCTTATTAAGAAGGCGATAATCAATACAGGGTCTTAAGGAGCCATCCTTCTTGGCAACAAAAAAAAATCCCGCTCCCAATGGTGACGAAGACGGCCGAATATGCCCCTTCTCTAAAGACTCTTTAACATAGCTCCGCATGGCGGCATGCTCTGGCACAGACAGATTGAAAAGTCGGCCCTTAGGGAACTTACAGCCAGGAATCAAGTCAATAGCACAATCACAGTCCCTATGTGGAGGAAGGGAACTGGACTTGGGCTCATCGAATACATCCTGGAAATCCGACAAAAACTCAGGGACCTCAGAAGAGGGGGAAGAGGAAATTGACATCAAAGGAACGTCACTATGTACCCCTTGACACCCCCAACTAGTCACAGACATTGATTTCCAATCCAGCACAGGATTGTGTACTTGTAACCATGGAAAACCCAGTACAACAACATCATGTAAATTATGCAACACCAGAAAACCTTCCTGATGTGCAGGAGCCATGCACATAGTCAGCTGAGTCCAATACTGAGGTTTATTCTTGGCCAATGGTGTAGCATCAATACCCCTCAAGGGTATGGGACTCTGCAAAGGCTGCAAAGAAAAACCACAGCGCCTAGCGAATTCTAAGTCCATTAAGTTCAGAGCAGTGCCTGAATCCACAAATGCCATGACAGAAAAAGATGACAATGAGCAAATCAGGGTCACAGACAGGAGAAACTTAGGCTGCACAGTACTAATGGTAACAGATCTAGCGACCCTCTTAATACGCTTAGGGCAATCAGAAATAGCATGAGCTGAATCACCACAGTAAAAACTCTCTGTTCCGCTCTAGTCAGAATCCTATCACACTGCATTGGCTCAGGACTCTGCTCTGAGGACACTACCATATGGTGCACCACTTTGCGTTCACGCAGGCGCCGATCAATCTGAATGGCCAGAGACATAGATTCACTCAAACCAATAGGCGTGGGAAATCCCACCATAACATCTTTAAGGGCTTCAGAAAGACCATTTCTGAAAATGGCTGCCAGAGCGTCCTCATTCCATCTAGTGAGCACACACCATCTTCTAAATTTCTGGCAGTATAATTCTGCCGCATCCTGACCCTGACACAGGTCCAACAGTGTTTTCTCAGCATGCTCTACAGAGTTAGGTTCGTCACACAATAATCCGAGCGATTGAAAAAAATGCATCTACATTAAGCAATGCCGGATTCCCTGACTCAAGAGAGAATGCCCAGTCCTGAGGATCGCCACGCAGCAAAGAAATAACTATCTTTACTTGCTGAATGGGATCACCAGAGGAACGAGGTTTCAGAGCAAAAAATAATTTGCAATTATTTTTAAAGTTCAAAAACTTAGATCTATCCCCGTAAAACAAATCCGGAGTAGGAATTCTAGGCTCTAAGGCCGGAGTCCGAACAACAAAATCTTGAATATTCTGTACTTTTGCAGCAAGCTGATCCACACGAGAAATTAACCCCTGAACCTCCATGCCTGCATCCAAATCCAAAATCACCCAGAGATCAAGAGGAAAAAAAAAAAAGACAAAACAAACCAAAGTGAAAAAAATGACTCAAAACTCCTTTTCTTTACCTTCTTTTGAGAGGCATTCAGTTCAATTTTGGCCAGTTGTACTGTTATGGTCTGGTGATTATGGAGCGACATGAGACTAGCTCTGAGCAGGTGGTATCTATACTGACCGCAGACCCTAAGCTCAACACACAACTAGAAGCAGCCGTGGATTGCTCCTAACGCTCGCTATGCAACTCGTCACAGCCTAAGCGCTAACTACCCCTAAAGATAGAAGCAGGAAAACTATCTTGCCTCAGAGAAAATCCCGAAAGGAAAGACAGCCCCCCACATGTAATGACTGTGAGAGGAGAAGGAAATTACATACGTAGTATGAAACAAGATTGAGCACAGGAGGCCACTTCTAGCTAGAAAGGAAAGTACAGAAAAGAGCTCTGTGCGGTCAGTAGAAAACAACTAGAAAAAGTCCACCGCAGAGAAATGCAAAAATCTCCACACCTAACTAAAGGTGTGGAGGGCAAACTCTGCTGCCCAGAGCTTCCAGTTTAGCTAAATAGATCCATACTGATAAACTGGACAAATGAACAAAACAAGACAGTACAAAACAACAAGTCCACAATAAGTGAACTGCAAAGGACATGGAAGGACTTAGCTTAGCAGAACTTGGTCAGAGTGGCAGGAAAATCCAAAGAGCAAAGACTCCAGGCAGAGACAATTGACAACAGGCATTGAATGAGGGCTAAGGCCAGACTAATATAGCCGAGCCCAAAAGACAATCAAAGGAAACAGCTGAAAAGCTAAATCCAAGAAGCAGCAATACCACTAAAGACCACAGGAGGAGCCCAAGAGCAGAACTCACAAAATACTACTTACAACCAAGAACGGAATTCACAACAATCCCCACCATGTCATAATTATGCTCCAACAACATTAATTCTAATTTGTCCATTTTGTTGGCGAGGCTTCTGGCATTAGTATACATGCACTTGATGTTCCTCTCTGTACCTCTATTCTTTCTTAAATTATTAACTGTTCTAACCCAACTCCCCATGCCACCGTCACCCCATCTTCCTTATTTGTGCCCAGGTCTCTATCTGCACTATCTTCCCCTCCTATAAAATGAATACCCTCCCCCCAATCCCTAGTTTAAACACTCCTCCAACCTTCTAGCCATTTTCTCCCCCAGCACAGCTGCACCTTCCCTATTGAGATGCAGCCCGTCCCTAGCGTACTGTGTTAGTGTTCCAGAGTTGGAGGTGTTGGTTGCTTGAGGAGGCGTTTGGAGTGTTGTTCAGAAGACTGTTGCTTTGGTGATTTGAGTGCATATCATCCTCCTCCTCCTCTCCTATTTCTTTTTTCCTTCTTTTACTTCACGGTGCTTCACGCTGTTGTTTGTTAGTGCATATTAGTATGATTGGTATTTTAATTTATCCCTGTACGTCTTCCCTTGTTAGTCTTGTTTGTATATTCTTATATACTACAACTCCCCACTTTCATGGGTGGGGGAGGGGATAGATAAGGGCTGATTAAGGAGTTCAGCAAGGCACGTGGCCCAGGTATCTTCACCTTCACCATATTTAGGTATAGGGAAGGAGCTCCTAGCCCTGGGATTTCCTGCAATGGTGCCGTTACATTAATACTGGCCCAAGCCATTTTGCTCTGGCAGGGCAACTGCAGCAACTCAGCCTGGAAGTAGCATACCTACGCACTGTTGTTTTGCAGATTTCCAAACACATCTGGTATAGGGGCCATGGCTCACAGGCAACCTCTGGTGAAGCCAAGATTGCTTTGCCTGACAGGTTATCTGGGTGATGTGACAAGTTTGTTGTTTTCAGGCAGGCCTGTAAGCTTTACTTTAAATTACATCCTCACTCTGAAACCATGGAGCAAGATGTGGTGATGATAATTTCTCTCCTGGAAGACTCTCTATTAAAGGTACCTTCACACATAACGATATCGTTAACGATATCGTTGCAACGTCATGCTTTTTGTGACGTAGCAACGATCCCGCTAACGATATCTTTATGTGTGACAGCGACCAACGATCAGGCCCCTGCTGGGAGATCGTTGGTCGTGGGGAATGATCAGGACCTTTTTTTGGTCGTTGATCACCCCGCTGTCATCGCTAGATCGGCATGTGTGACGCCGATCTAGCGATGTGTTCATCGTGCAGGGCCGCGCTTAGTAACCCGATATTTACCCTGGTTACCATTGTAAAAGTAAAAAAAAAAAAACACTACATACTTACATTCCGATGTCTGTCACGTCCCCCGCCGTCAGCTTCACTGCACTGACTGTCAGCGCCGCCGGCTGTAAAGCAGAGCACAGCGGTGACGTCACCGCTGTGCTCTGCTTTACGGCCGGCGCTGACACAGTCAATGCGGGAAGCTGACGGCGGGGGACATGACAGACATCGGAATGTAAGTATGTAGTGTTTTTTTTTTTTTTACTTTTACAATGGTAACCAGGGTAAATATCGGGTTACTAAGCGCGGCCCTGCACTTAGTAACCCGATGTTTACCCTGGTTACCCGGGGACTTCGGCATCATTGAAGACAGTTTCAACGATGCCGAAGTCTTTCCCCGGATCGTTGGTCGCTGGAGAGAGCTGTCTGTGTGACAGCTCCCCAGCGACCACACAACGACTTACCAACGATCACGGCCAGGTCGTATCGCTGGTCGTGATCGTTGGTAAGTCGTTTAGTGTAACGGTACCTTAAGACTGTTGATGTATATATACTTCGGTAAGGAGGATTAGTTAATTGAAGTGCTCTCAGAAAGGAAAAAAATAATACCATAAAATTGAATTTTATTAAATTGAATTATGTTAAAAATCACCAAAAATCAAAAAAATGTAAAACAAAAACAAAAAAATAAAAACAATCAGGCAGCTATAAAAGATGCCAACCTGAAAAAACTTAATGCAATTAGCCCTAGTGTCCCCCACCAAGCCCTGCCTAAAAAAATAGATAAACACGGCACTCTGTGAGGATATGAGTTTTGGTGCTCGAGTAGGGTATCCAACCCTCAGTCACAAGTATTCAAGAATCATTGAGTGCCGGGTGATTCTTGAATACCAAGCCCTGCCTGTCAGCGGAGGTTGGCACCCTAATACATGCAAATGGCGCCCCCGCTCCACAGCGGCTATCCCTTTTGACCCTAGAATTCCCTGCTCAAAAACTTGACCACTATATCACAAATAACACCAAATGGGCTATATTGGCCCACCTAGACAAACCACCTACTATTACTAGTCAATGAGAAGTCCGTAATATCCGGGTAGCGTGGGGAAAACAAATTACTACCTCACCCAATACACAAAATTATGCCAACCATTTGGTCATAATGTGATAACAAATCCAACAAAACACAAAAAATACAATTCTTCTACAGAACAGATTAATTTTAATATTTATATTTAATGGCCAGAAAGAAATAGAGAAAGGTGGAAAAGAAGGGAGTGGAAAAAATTCCTTCCTGGCTGCGGAGGTTGGCACACTAGATTAATACGCAAAGTGGCGCCCCAGCTCACCGAAGGCTGCCCCTAAACTATTGCCTACAGCATTCCCTTTAATAGATACCAAAGTCACAATAGAACATAAAGATAAGGAAAAAACAAGGGACAGATGAAGGCAAGGGGATACTGTTATAGTGGGCCCTAGTCCCACAAAAACGCTAGTTAGAACTGCTCAGTGATAACCCCTCTATTCAAATCAATGCATCAGATCATTTTAATGAAATTTTGGGGGTAAAAAATCATGGTACAGATATAACGGTGCAAACTATAATACAGCTGCCTACCCAGGGACTCCGTGATGTATGGACCCACTATAACTTATGTCTGCTAGACCACCAATAACACCAATCATGAATGTACACAGCAGCCAGTGTGGCATTTAAATCAGTGTCCAGTTACAAAAAAATTGCACTTTGCCCATATAGAAGATCTATCTTAAGGTTATAAAAACCTGATTTTATTCTCAGACTCAATGGTAAGACACTCGAGAGTAAACTCTAGGGGCAAATTCAGCGATACCACCACTAAACTGTATATTGCACTGTGCCCAACACAAATGGATTAAATGCAGTAAACCAAGAGGATGTGACTTAGTTCATCGAAATCCATTCAATCCTTCTTTAAGAGTCTTATTGACAGCTGTAATGCAGGCACCTATTGTACCATGCCAAGAAATTAAAGACTTAATGAGTTCAGCCTCGACGCGTTTCCCTCCCATGATGCAAAGTTCCTCAGGAGGCATAAGGAAAAAGCCGTGTGCTCATCCAGAGCATCAGCTGTATAGAATGTGCCTGTTGCAGGTGTTGAGGAATTTTTTCAGGCAGTAGGTCATATGTACGACGACCCTGAGTGCATCTCCCTGGCCGAATCTCCTTCAGCAAGGAGACCGACCAGCGGAAAAGTATTGCTCCAAGTTTCGGAGGTAGTCCACAGATACTAAGTGGAATGACCCCTGTGCTCTTTAGCCAGCTCTGTCAAGGGCTATCGGTAAGGGTAAAGGATGCCTTTGGTCTGTATGAGACTCCAGTTTCTCTTGAGGCTGCCATGTCTCTGGCTATCCGTGTGGACCGCCAACTATGCCAGAGACAAAGAGACACTCCAATTTGCAGGGAGGAGGGGGTTGCGGGGTCAAGGGGACAACCTAGGCCAGAGTCAACTGAGGAATCCAGGCAGTTGGTTGGGGCAACTTGTTCTTTTGATCAAACTGTAGTTTGGTGCAATCCGGGAGCGTGTTTTTTTCTGTGGTGGAAAGTAATTTTGTGGATGCTTGCCCTTCCTTATTACACCGTAAACAGCGCTGCAGAAAACTCCCGGTTTTGAGGGGAGGTTGGCAGCCCGGGTGTACATATTTCATCTGTGGGTAAGTCCATTTTTTTTACTGGCAGAGATCCATTTGTGCAAAAATAAGGTGGTTATTTCTGCCTTCTGGACAGTGAGGTGGGTTTAATTAGATCAACGCTAGGTTTGTCCCAGTCCGGGACCTCAAGCCACATAAACTGTCTAGACCAATACCCATAATGCAACAAAAAATAGTTGTAGCAAGCATACTACATGTAGAGTACCCCAAAAGGGGTTAAATAGGATAATACCAAATTTCCATAATATATAATCTACATGTAAGTACAGACCAAATAAGGCCCAACTGTAAATATATATATATATACACCAACCAAACTCACACAAAAAAAGCAGTCAAAAGGTCCCATAAAATTACAAACTTTATTAAATATCAATTAAAAAGATATATAAAGCAGGTACACTGGCATGATTGGAGGGATGAATAGTGCCCACAGTGGTCGTAGGCGGAAAAAGAGGGCAAAATTGGCCACACACTCCTGCATAATCAGAAATTTACACCAAACTATGGCACACAGTCACTTTCAGAAATAACAAATGCAGATAGAGATCATTACCAATAACGAGGTACAACCTCATAGTACATACCGATAGATGCAGGAGAGGAAGGGCAAAAGCCCAACTCCGACACGCGTTTCGGAGTGGCAATGACTCCTTCCTCAGGGGCATGATTACTAATACTATACTAATAGCCACAAAAACCTCTTTGACATAATTCTGTCAACATAAAAGGCTACAGTTAGCCCATTCAGCAAAAGAAAAGATCTACCCACTCAGGAAGATATGCATGCAAGGAGAAACAGGAGTTTTTAGGTATTTAAGAGTAAAAACTAAGAGTTTATTGAAAATTCACATAACATGATTGTATACAAGAATAATCACAGAAAAGAGACCAGGTAAAGTGATACGTGTGCAGACAAATACCAGGGTTACCAGGAACCACCAATAGCACTTGCCCCTCTGTGCTAGGAATCAATCCAATCATAAAGTGCATGTGCAATAGAGTATGACACAGGTAAGTTTGCCTCGCCAAGAACATTACATGTATGGCGACCAAAATTAAAAATGCAGCACCATATAGGGCAGACAGGTACTTACCGCGGGCAAGGGAAGTGAGAAAGCGGTCTATTGAAGATGCGAAACGCACGTCGGGCTCTCTTTACAACCCGGCCCAGACCCCCCAATCTCTGCCGTGGTAAGTACCTGTCTGCCCTATATGGTGCTGCATTTTTTTAATTTTGGTCGCCATACATGTAATGTTCTTGGGCAAGGCAAACTACCTGTGTCATACTCTATTGCACATGCACTTTATGATTGGATTGATTCCTAGGCACAGAGGGGCAAGTGCTATTGGTGGTTCCTGTAACCCTGGTATTTGTCTGCACACGTATCACTTTACCTGGTCTCTTTTCTGTGATTATTCTTGTATACAATCATGTGTTATGTGAATTTTCAATAAACTCTAGTTTTTACTCTTAAATACCTAATACTATACTAATACTATACTAATAAGAATCGTTCTTCATGAATACCTGAAGAGGAATAGTTGTTATTATCTATTACATCTGTGTGGCAAGGGTTCTGAATACTTTGAAGAGGGTGGGGTTTAGATATATGTGTGTGGCTGATCAGAGATGTTTGGTAGGACCGGACCTGTGTGTTGGTGACTTGGTGTGGTTATACGAGAGGACATTAAGTTGAATGTTCCTTCTTGGAAACTGGGACCCAGGTTTATCGGTTCTTATATTATTACGGCCGTCGTCAATCCTATAGCATTCCGCCTTGCTTTGTCACCTACTTTTAATGTGTTTCACCTGTCTCTACTCAAAAAATACGCTGTGTCCTCTGAAACATCACGCCTACCTCCATCCCCGGCAATTATTGATGGGAATTTGGAATATCAGATAGTTGATTCTCGCTTGGTTTGCCAGTCTCTTCAGTATCTAGTACACTGGAAAGGTTACAGTCCATGAAGAGAGAAAGTGTGGAACCAGCCTCTGATGTCCATGCAGTCAGGTTGATCCAGTCTTTTCACATGGCACACCGATAGACTCAGGCCTGAGCTTTTTAGAGGTTGCTCTTAGAAGGGGGGGTACTTCACGGGTTTACTGTGACAGCGGGGGACCAGAAGACCGTGGTGTCTGATTTCACATACTCCTGCACTGATTAATATGATGGTGAAGTGCTTCTAAACAGTGAAGGTTCTGCTAGCAATGCAGGAGTTAATTTGTTCAGTGGAGAGCTCCTGGATCTTTCCTGCTTTGATGGTCTCAGCTGTTCAGTGTTGGCCACTTCCCTTTGTGTATATATATCTATCTATATAATC